>NC_056734.1:177585305-177855305 GCF_019279795.1 Protopterus annectens
ATGGGGATGTTAAAAACCGCCTTTCTTTACAGGCATTTGCTGTATATCTTGGCAGACATCTATCCTTGCTGTACTCTCACTGTACTCGTACACACCGGAGGCTTCATGTATCATGGCCAAGTTTTGCTGTGTGTATGTCTATTTGTGCTATGTGCATGGTTGTGGGTATGTCCTACTATCATCATTTGTAAAGGTGACAGCCCTATAGGTACTTCATGTAGACTGCTGTGTCATTTGACATGTCAGCACATACCTGCGGACAGTACTGAACGTCCTACGGCAGCGCATTGTATACCTTCTGTGTTATCTTGCAGTCGATATTGCTGTTTCCTCACACATGTATCTGTTTCTGATCATACCACTCCACCTCCTGGAGCAAATTTCTGGACAAGGCCTTATCTGATAGTGGGACACATAGGGGCAGTATTGACATGTTGCTCTTACAAACGTAGATATTTGACACAATAATAGGTTTTGCATTAGTATGGCTTTTCTGTCGGATTTGGTGTCTTAATCACATGTTTGTCATTATTTCGTGACTTCAGTTATCAGGAATGTGCCAGAATGTTACTGATGTTACGTGGAATACACCAAACATATGAGGCAGAACTCTGCACATTCTGCGTAAATCTGTACAGTTATGAGTATGTGTCTGATACAAGATATCAACTTTCTGACACCAATACACACACTGTATGGCGGCATCACAGGCCACATGCCATTACATTTATATTGCAGGACACACCCACCCAGAGAGTTGTATTCCTCACACAGGCCAACAGCTGCTTATCCACACTAATTGGTCTATCATGTACCGTATGTGTGTGCCGGTATTTGCGCTTTCCATCAGTGGCAGAGCTCACGTACGAGTATGGGGGACTGGACATTGCTACGGTGACACTGCATGACACCCTGAGGGACACATTACTTTTGTGTCTATTAACCTTCCACATTGACATTCACAGGGCATACGTTGTCATTCACATTTGTCAGATTACATGCGTATGACTTGTACATGTTTTCTCATTTGTCCTGATGTCTTTCTTCTCACCTGTCCACCTAGTATCACTAGTTCTGTACATGTATTTGGACAGGTTACCTTCATACCCCTAACCTGTACACATTATGGGTAAACGCTCTGACGTTTGACCTTTGCCCTTGTTACATTTGTCATAGTGATGTGCCTTTCTGGTGAATTGCTGGCAAGGCATTACGAACTGTGCGGTTAGATAATAGTGACTGACATTTCCATTACATGATTAGTAACACTCATAACATATGTATTCCTGGCTACGCCAGTATTCTCACAACATTCTGACTTTGTCTGGGGTTTATCTAATATAGTCCCTATTTGTATTTCATGTACTATGCCTTAGTGCAGCTGTGTTATTCTGACAGTTTGCCAGTTATGGGTACCATCTTGGTCGTACGCATGTCCATCCATGATAATCGCCTACATGACACTGATATAGGGCCCTACATATTGCCAAAATGGTTTACGCAATATCCAGTGGATGGTTTGCCCCATTATTGAGAATATAGGCGTGTGCTATACCCACATCACTCCCATGGGGTGGGCCTACAAAATCTCTGCCAAACAACACCTAGGCCCATTTCTGCATACCCATGATTCCCATACCTGACAACCCTCTACAGTACCCATTATACATGTTTAATGTGTGCGGTACTGAAGTGTCGAGACACTTATATGCACTCCCCACTCTCCGAATATCAGTTCGTACGTCATACATTCTATCGACACATGTGTCATCACCCTTGCACCTGCTACTGTTGCATGTACAGCTATATCGTATTTGCTGAGGTCACTTATTTTGCGTCAGTGTCTGTTGCCACTACGTATGGATCAATTTTTGGGGTCCTGCAATGGACACCTATCTGCATGTTTAAAGTGTAGAACATGCTGGACTGTCACTTTCTGGCCAATGGTTTGGAATGCAGAGGTTTATTCACCTTTCGTGCATGTCTGTTTGTCTAACCATATTTGCTGTAATGTGGCCTATTTATGTACATATGTCATATCTACGGGACATATGTCTGTTGTGTATACATATATACATGTACAATCCTCATTTCGTAACTTGCTTTGATTTACGTTTGTGGATTATGTGTATACACATATATCTATATCCATACTATACCTTTCCACTGTACAGATTGTCGCAGAGTGTACAGCTGGTTGCCTCTTTATCTTTGGTGTGTTTTACATAAACCTGTGTCTATCTGGCAATGTAGTGGCATTTCATTTGAGACTTACGGTGGGAAATACTTGCAAGCAGTTCAGGTTACGAATGCATACCCTTCAGAGAATCCATGCTACTGACACACCCGTTATTCTATCCACTTTCTATGTTTGTTCTGGCACATATCTGGGATTTGTCCCTATTTGTACCGGTAGTTTGCATGCCTTTGTCCGGTTTCATACTTTACGGGGTTAACAGGTTTGAGCCATGTATATCTAACGTGGGGGAAACAGCATTCATTTACTATGCTGTGAGCAGATCACACACGCACAGACGCACTTGCATTTCCTTATTGCGGGTTACGCGCAGGCGCACATGCATATCCTTATTGTGGGTTACATATGTTTACTAAGTCTTTGTGCTTACGTGGGCTTTATTACTTGTGACAGTACCAGTAAATTATCTGTAATCCGGTTAACGGACATATGCGAAACACACGTTCACCTTTACATATTTAACTGTCTGTACAGCACAGACGCATTCATTACACTTTCACATTATATGTGCTGTAGTCGTAGTTGAACCGGGACTGCATTCACGTTGGCCGGATGCTGTAACCACTATACTTTTGGTGTTCTGCTCATTTATATGCATAACCATAGTACATAGCTACATTAACATATGCCTCACCGCTTCACTTACGACACAGGCATCCATTCTCCTGCTGGAAAAAATGCGGTACTACATGTTACACATTCCCTATTCCCTACTGCTCTGGACCCAAGCTGCATATTTAGTCACTGCAGGGATATTCAGAACCCCAAGGCTTATGGTCCTGACACATACAGGTCTTTAAGTGTCAGGGTGTTCATGTGGTGATCTGGGTTTAGGCTTGTCTGCCTGGTGAATGGAACTGCCCTGACCATGTTCAAATGTCAGACAAAGCACATGGACAGGGTTTGTCCATTTTAAATATTTTATCTGTGTTTACAGACACAGGTATTTGGGCACCTGTCAGCAGCTTTAATGTTAGCAATACATAATAAAGGTGGGGGTGGTTACAATACATAATCCACGATGAGTGGTGTTCCCATTCACATTTGACTATTTCCTGTATTCATTCTTACGAGGATTATTATTTTGCACATGACTTAACTATGAATTAACTACAGGTATGCAGTAGTACAGTAAACATATGTGAAGGTTTGTTGCAGTATAAATGTGCGGACCTCTGTAATACTGCGGACTACCCCACATCCTTCACAACATTTCATGCTTATGTACATACTATTATTCTGTGAACTTTCGGAGTTTGTTAGAGCAGTAATTACATCTGTCCCTATTTGTCCACCCATCCATTTAGGCTTTGTCCAGATTTTGTTGCTGTAATAGGTTGAGAGGTGGTGTCGGTATGTGATTGAATTGAATATATACTGTCAATAATTCAGTGGGGAGTAGGGTTACCACCTGTTCCTCTTTGTGAGGGGAAGTCCCACTTTGGACAGTTGTGTCCTGTGATGAAACCTAAGACATGGCAAATGCCCTGTGATTTTAAGACAAAAATATATTTCTTATTTTCTTTACTAGTTGCATGATACAGGTATTTTGTATCTGGAACACATAACTATTATTTGGGATAGCATAAGCTTTTATCTTGGCATACAAGTGTAATTCTGTCATTTGCACTGGCCGGGGGTATGTTTTATCCTGCAAATTCTCACATTTCTACAACGTATGTCCCACCTTGGGCATCTGAACAGGTGGCAACCCTAGTGGGGAGACCTGCATGGTGGACAGCTGTTCCATCCTGCGTAGTATGTTTTGCATGTCCGTGTAGAAACTGAACAGTACCATGACTACACATACATGTTTTGTCCAGATGTGTACAGTACTGGACACCGTGGCATGTAAACAACTCTGAGGTTTCAACAGGTTACTTATCCCACGCTGGATGTACACACATTTTTCTGAAACATGAACGCGCGGGCATTTGGATTTACGTAACTGTTATGGGATGTTTACAAACATGGGCTACATATTTGCAATCCTGATACTGCCTAGGACGATATGTCCTACTACATATGGGGAATACTCGCTATGTGTAGGTGTACGGCTGCGCAAGGCTGGTAGCTGGTTTTGGTGGACATTCGGACATGGGTGCAGGTTATGTGCTATACAGGGGTTGTTGCGTATTGCATTTGCATGCATGAGTTCTGCTTTTGGATATCCCGGTTCCGCATATAGCATCCTATGTGTATGTGCCGGTTACGTTCCTGTTCATGTGTGTAGCACATTTTAATATACATATGTTTGTGTGTGTTTGGTATACAATTTGGTCTGTCAGGCTTCTTTACGGTTGTTATATAGCCACAACTGCCCAGCTGTGTAGTATCACTACCACTGTGGGACTGCTGATGACCATGCCCATGGGGCTAGACGTGTGTATTGGCGGTGCAATGACATGATACGCTTCACTTCCACTGGGTATAACTACGTACAGTGCAGTACATTATGGACACACGATTTTAAATATCATTTGTTCCATTGACGGAAACTCATATTGTGTTGCGTGCATTTCTGTTTGGTTCTCCATTTTGTGTGGCCGGGAACTGTCTTGCATGCTTTGCATACGTTTCATTATCCACGGACACTGATAGGTGCGATTACTATTGCAGGCAGACTATAATATTCAGCAGTTTAGGTTGCTCATCGACAGTTGACATTGACACACCTCCGGGCGCAGCTTGGTAACGCCCCATGCACTTGCGCACGTGTCCTATGCACGTGGATGTTGTGGCAGCACACCTTCATTAATATGCATCTGGTGCTACTACACCATATATACACTGCACGGCCGGTGCAGGCCTTACACCGGCCTTGCGCTGAGCTTCATGAATCTGGGGGATTAACTATTTTTATACATTTTTATTTTCATGCATCAACTATTCCTTTTAACCCACTTTTATTTAAAAGATTTGAATTTAAACTTCAAGTTAACTCTAATTGTATTAAATTATCCAATCAATTAATAAGAAGATGTATAAAAGCCCTTGCATAGTAACAGCATACATTCTGATGAAGTTTCTGGTCAGGAAATGAAAGCGCTAAATCTTTAATGTCACGTTCGTTTGTTTTGTTTTGCTCAATAAATTATTTCTTTATACTACGGACTGCAGAGTCTTGCTAGAGGACCGTTCCATACATTACTGTGAGACTGCCTTCATTGGTTCCTGTATTACAGGGAATTTGGAGTGTTTTACTGGTCATTGGAACTTTTCCCGTATTTTCCGTTTTTTTATTACTAATATATCTATCTATATATATCCCTAGTATATCCTTGTGTGTGTGTATATATATATATATATATATATATATATATATATATATATATATATATATATATATATATATATATATATACATGTATATATATATATATATATATATATATATATATATATATATAAATATCCGTATGAATATATATGTGTATGTAAATTAATATAGATATATGTACATATACGTTTTTATCTATATATACATCTGTGTGTCCATAAACCTATACATTTCCCGGACATGGACACTTACACATGCGTATTGGGTTTTATCTCTGCTTCAACAGCATACTATTGCCTTAGTCATTATGACACCGACACTTCACTCCAGTGAACTTGTGCTCAGTATATTGCATGTTATACAGCGGACAGACGTTGCACGTTTTTCATGTCTGGGGTGCTGCTGCTAACTGGGATGTGATACAGTGTCATTCAACCTATTACTTGTATGCACAGCCTATTATTCCTGCTACTGTATTTGTTTCTGTGCACATTCATATTATTACTGTTGATAGGATGTGTGTTTGTGTTACTGTGACTGTATATCAACATATTGTTGTCTTCATGTAGTTGTGTCTTTCTGCTTTTCCCGGTTTGGGGTTGTCACAGCATAACTCCGTTCTGCTCATGGGTGACGTATAGGTTTTACGTGCCGGGCTGCCAGCCCTGACGCACAACGTCCGACAACAATACGCCCATTCATGCATGTCTCCACGCAAATGACGCTCTATCTAGGAATCGCACCTATGTACTAGCTGACCTCCACGGGCCGCTCCATTGCACCCGGCACAACATACCCTAACACTCCTGTGTCCATAATCGCATATCCATAGTTTCTCCTGCATAACATTGTTGAGTTTCCACACATAACAGCCATTATATACCTGATATCGCAGCCATGACACACCTTTACACATTGCACTCTCATGAGCGTTGGGGCCCTACACACATTTTGTACCACCTCGTGTATTTACAGGCTCACCATCCATTCATATTTGCACATACGTGCCTTTCCTGGTGTTATGGATTACGAACGATTTGCAGGTTACAAGTGTAGGTGGTCGCAACATGTACTACATTTCGTCTGTTTACAATGTTGACATAGCACTTCAGCGATGTTATGGCCACTGGTATAACGCTGCCTCTGGTGTGAAGAGTGGTGCTCTACTCACACTTGTGCAGCTTTATGTGACATACGCTGCGAGCACTTCATGAATCCTTACTTGCTCTGGATTCCCTTCACAACCCTTATGTTTTCTTTCATCTTTCGGCATTCCTTACATATCTATATATATATATATATATATAGCTATCTATGTGTATATATATATATATATATATATATATATATATATATATATATATATATATGTCTATATATAGATAAATATGTAGATATATAATTGCATATTTCTGTTATGTCTGTGGATATTTATCTATACACACATCTATCTATCTATATATATAAAAGTTACAGCTGTACAAGACGACATACATTTGCTATGCTAATAGCTGCGTACACCCACACAGACGCACTTGCATCTACTTATTCTGAGTTACATATGTTTACAGGCACTTCTTTGGGATTACATGTGCCTTATTCCTTATGAAAGTACCACTTTGATGGAATCTGGTTAACGGACCCATGCGAACGCGGTCCCCTTTACATGTATAAATGTTGGCTTTACAGCACAGAGGCATTCATTACACAATTAATATGTGCAATAGTCGTACTTGAACCGGGAATGCCTTTACGTTGGGCGGATGCTGTAACCACTACACTATTGGTGTTCTGGCTCATTTATATGTATACCCATGGTTCATAGCTACTCTGACAAACCCCTCACCACTTCCCTTGCACAGCAGGCATCCATTCTCCTGCTGGGAAAACCACAGTACTACAATTAGGACATTCCCTATTTCCTACTGCTCTGGACCCATGCTGAAAGTCTACTCACTCCAAGGATATTCAGAACTCCTACACTTATAGTCCTCACACATACGCATGTTTGATTGTCAGGGTGTTCATGTGCTGGTCCGGGTTTAGGCTCAGCCAACTGGAGACTAAAACTATCCTTGTGCTGTTCAAAGATCAGACATAGCACATGGACAGAGTTAGTCCAGATTTTAATTTTCTACCTGTGTTTACATACACAGGTGTTTGGGCACCTCTGACCACAGTATTGGGTTGGCGCTACATAATTTAGGGTGGGGAGTGGTTCCATTACATAATGCAGGTTTGGAGGGTGGTTTCCACGTGTTTCCCTTTCCATTTGACTATTTCATTTATTTATAGATACAATGAATATTATTCTGGACATCTGTTATAAATTCACTACAGGTATGCAACAGTCCTGTCAACAGATGTGACGGTTGGTGCACTTATGTGTACGGACCTCTGTGATACTCGGGGACTCATTTCTACAGTGACAGGGACAAGGCTATGACAACTCAGGGACAATCATGGACACTTCTACCATATTAGTACTATTAACTTGGAAAGTGTTGACAGATTCGTAATACTACTAATTTTCTGCAGTTAAATGCATCTATTACTCTTCATTGCTGTAAGTAGTCATTCTCATTCAACACCTTTCCCCCAAAGGTCACTGGCTTTGTGAGTGGTTAAGAGGCTGGCCAGTTATTGTGCGAATGCTCTGACCATTGGTAGCATTGACATTGTCATATGTACAGATTGGGATGTATTCTGGGGACTAGGGTTGCCACCTTTTCAAATGGCCAAGTTGGGACATTTTCGGAACACACATCAGATTTTACAAGCCGACACATACCCACAGTCAGTACAAAGGATAGAACTTTACTTATTTGCCTACATAAAAGCCTATTGTTGTAGCGATTTAGTTGCATATTCTGTTTCTTGTAACATTTAGGTATTTTAGATACTGAAATAATTAGTTTATGCAACTATTACATAACATATGTCCCAGGACATCTGCCATTTGTAATGTATTTTGTCAGGACACAACTGTCCAAAGAGGAATTGTCCATCGCAAAGCGGGACAGATGGTAACCCTACTGCGGACACCAGATTGTTTGGGCCAACACATAGCCATGGTCAGTGCAGGTTTAGAACATTAATTTGTTTCCTAGCTGTGAGCCTTATACCTTTGGCACTTTTGTTGTTTGCCTGTTTCTTCTACGAATTATGTTTATTCTATCCTGACGTGACCACTTTAGGCAACTGTTACATGCAGTATGGTACATAGTTATTTCCTACATTCACAGGACATTTGGCATTGTATCATTGTTGGTCAGGTCACACCTACACACACATTAATTGTCCCTCACACAGTGGATCAGGGGGTATCCTGTTTACGTCAGTGCCTTCATTACCCTTATACCATGTGCCACTATGCGAATGTGTGCAATATATTCTCTCGCTTATTCATGTCGGGATACGTGCGTCACGGGCAGGTGTTTGATCCTGGGTAGTAGGTTCTGCATGACCATCTAGGGCTGGACAGTCTCGTGCACCACTACTGCACATTCTAACTTGTGTCCAGATATCTACAGGACTGGACTTCGTGTCTTCATACCCATTCTAATGTTTACACAGGTTACTTATCCCATGAGGGATATCCCAAAAATTGAACAAGACCAAAACAAGACAAATAACGAACATTCTTCTGGCATTATGAAAATGTGCTGGGGGTTTTACATGCAAGGAATACATAGTTTGCATTCCTGAAACTGCCTAGGGTGACAATACCTACTACATATGCATAGTGGTCACTATGTGTAGATGTGGCTGCACCAAACCAGTAGGCCAAGTATGGCTGGATTTGGTGGACGTTCAGGTATGGGAGTGGGTTGTGTGCTGTGGAGGGGAAGCTGGGTAGCCCATTATGAATCCAGGTGTGTTGCATTTGATATGGCCAGTTCTATCAGGACCAATCTGTGGGTATGTGCCGGTGACATGTCTATACATTTGTATCGCACA
This sequence comes from Protopterus annectens, assembly GCF_019279795.1. Classification (NCBI taxonomy): domain Eukaryota; kingdom Metazoa; phylum Chordata; order Ceratodontiformes; family Protopteridae; genus Protopterus; species Protopterus annectens. The sequence goes on from NC_056734.1 coordinate 177,594,803, forward strand.
TTTTAATATTCATATGTTTGTGGGATTGTGTTCTACAGTATAGCCTGTCTGAATGTATTGCAGATGTGTATACATGTTTTTGTGTTTCTTTCTGCTTCACCCGGTGCTCCCTCATACACCTCCAGTTCACCTATTCTGCATATGACACAGTGTCGCCTTGGAGGAATATACCATTACCCACCCCCCCCACACATATTCCTGACACTCCATCCATCACTGCTTTGGTTGATGGCCCATGACACGGTCACGGTAACACATTGCATACCCTACATATGTCAGGTACCTGTATGGTTGTGTGGACTACCCTGCCATGTTTGTCTTTCCACATGCTATACCTCACGCACATAGGTACACGCCCATACATAACTTTCATGACATGGTTGGTATACCCGGGTAATACCCATTCAACTGTGACACATCCTGACAAGTTTGGCTTGGACCAGTGATGTGCGTATTTTGGCCGACTGTTCAAATCATTGGTAGGATGCCACCTTTTCCTATGTCCAGGATGGGATATATTCCGGACACATATCCGAATGTACTGGACAACACGTACCCACAGTCAACGGTATGGATAATACTGTTCCTTTCAGCCTACATGTTGCCTTATTGTTGTAGCAGTTTATATGCTCCTTCTGTTTTGTTTACATGCTTATTCTATTTCCTGTCACATTTGGTATGTGAAATACGGACATACCTATTGTATGTGACTATTACATGCGTTGTGGGATATAATTTGGTCATACGGTCGCTAGATTTGTACATTTATCGTGTTTTTTGTTATGGACACATCTGCCCAGCTGTGTACCCTCCCTCACAATATGGGTCAGCTGGTGACCCTGACCATTGGGCTGGACGTACCTATTGGCGGCGCACTAACATATGATGCGTTTCACTTCCACTTGGTTTAACTATCTACACAATGTTGGACTACGGGCACACGGTTTTCAATGTCATTTGCTCACGGGAAAGGGACCCGTTATTCCCTACCGTGCATTTGTGTTTGCTTCTTCATTTTGTGTTCGCAGGAACTGTCTTGCATGCGTTGCATACGTTTCAGTATCCACGGACACTGACAGATGTGATTACTATTGTTTGCAAATTGTTATATGCAAGCATTTTAGGTTACATGTCGACAGCTGACATTTCCAGGCCCCGTGCGGCACTTCGACACGCCCTATGCACTCGCGCTCCTTTCCTATGCACGTGGCTGTGGCGGCAGCGCGCCTTCATTTATATGCATTTGGTGCTACTGCACCATCTTCACGCCACATGGTCGGTGCAAGCCTAATGCCGGCCTTGCACCAAGCTTCATGAATCCCGGGGTTAGTATAAGTAGAAGCATTTTAGCATGGATAACTTTCATTGCAGGTCAATTCAAGCCTGTTGGTGTAGCTGCCAAACTGGGACATTTGCTCCTATTATCAGGGTTAAAATGTATTATTTGAAAATGTGTATAGTTTTGTATGTTTGCATTAAGTTAATATTTTCTAGTGGGATTCCAGGGGTGTGTTTGTTTTTTTTTTTTGTTTGAGGGTTTTCATTAAAACAAAATATCTTGTAGGATGTGACAGTTGAATTCAATATGACAAGAAACAACTTTATAAATGATCAACCTGTCCTACATTAGTGTAGGCTGTGATGACCCACCACTGGACCAGTAATCAAAGAGCCTCAGTGCTCATCACTGGCACCAGTGGGGGAACATACACTGGGAGGATAACAAGTAGACACACAGTGTTACCGGATGCAGCTCTCTGCATCAAGTGCAATTTCACTTAAGATCACACACAGACCACAGTCAGTCCAGGGTTGGTTTCTACCTCTTTTTCCATATCCCCAGTAAGACTCCCCACTGGCACAGCTATAGAGTTGAGATCTCAGCTGAGTGACCAAGCCAAGAACTACCAGCACCCTCTGTCCAACCAGTGCTTTGTGTCCCTGCCCAAGTAGCTGACATGCACACTCTTTTAGGTTTGATTTGCACACACACACACACACACACACACACACACACACACACACACACACACACACACACACACACACACACACACACACACACACACACATGCCAGGAAGAGGCTGGCACAGGTTTACTATGCCCCTTCTGCCCAGATTATAAAGTAGTTACCACTGCCACCAGTCAATTCCTTATCAGCTACTTTAAAGCTCTTAACAAAGGGTGTCCAATCTTACTGTGTAATATTAATATTAATACAAATGGTAGTTTGACCAAGAGCAAGGCTATTAGGAGTGGCCCACACAGTGTCACCAAATAAATATGCAGGTACTGTCAGAGCTTAAATATCTGTACAGATCAGCCACAATTAAAGGTTTAAATATATTTAATCATCTTCTTCTTTCAGCTTTTTCATGGTTAGGGGTCGCCACATCGGATCACCTGTCCACTCATGATTGGCAGTGGAGTTTTACGGTGGAAAGTTGCCAGCCCAGTGCCCAACCTTCCACAGAAGGCACACACATGCACACACTGATGCCTAGGACCAATTTAGAGTATCCAGTACACCTACAGCACATCTTTGGGATGTGGGAGCACCTGGAGGAAACCCACGTGACCACAGGGAGGACATGCAGACCCAGCCAAGGATAGAACCAGAGAAGCTCTTGCTGTGAGGAAGCGATGCTAAACACTGCACCACCATGGCCACCCATTTAAATATATTTAATAATAATAATTAATAAAAGAACAAGAAAATACTGAGTACATATTCACAGTGACATTAGAGTTCAAAATCACAGGAAATACTTAAAACAACATTGCAAGACAGTCTCCAATAAATAAAGAAAAACATCTCAGCTAAGCTTTACTATATTCCTGATTATATCTAAGAGAATTATACTGTTCCCTAGAAACGTACGTCATATACAGCAAGGCAGATGTTGTGGCGAATGGTTCTTGTCAGGTCCAAGACCAAATATAGAATGTTCTGTCTCACTAAGAGTCCTCAAATTAATATCTTAAATATTACTGCTGGGATACCCTGCAGAATACATAATTTCTTGTCATCTCACTCTATCCCAGGTGAAACCCTCACTGCTGGAAGCTTGGCAATATTTAGCATTTACCTGTGAAAATGCATAGACCTCAGATCTTTGGCAGATGCTGAAAGTCGTAAAACAATTGCATTCCTTCATACTTTCAGAGGTAGTAATAAGTTCACTTTGACGACAATACAGAAAGCTTCTCAGTACAAACTCTGTGTCTCTTGTAGCACTGAAAACTGAAAGATGCCATCTTTTATTGCATAGCCATCAAGTAATTTCATTTTAGCTATTTTTCTAAAGTTCACCTCCTGTATACCAATTTTCACTGTTAAAATATATATATTTAAACAGTTACAATAGTGCAAGTACATTTCTGTTCTCTTCCAGTACGCCCAGCGTGGTTACATTTTAAGCACAAACACTTTATAAAATACCTTTTTAACACATATGTCTGTATAAACCCAGTTTGATATACACATGACATGCAGTTCTAATATATTTGTAACACAAGCATCTTATATAAATCATGTTGATATTCATAAATGACATATAATTATTTACAAATTTCCAGATGGCTGAGCTGACAGTATCTCCCTTTGTCAAATATGCATGTAACACCAAAGCTAAAACAAGACAGTTAAAAAAGCTGTTTCACATAACAGATAGGAATAATAACTTCTTATTATAATGCACCACTTTACTATTATCTTTAAATGTCAAAGATATCATGGGTATATACAAAAAAAGAGTTGTAAACTATATTAAGAAATGCAGAGGGCAAATATATATACTACAGGAGACACATATGGAAAGAACTGAGCATATGAATTAGATACAAAATGGATTTTAGGATAGTTATTCAGCAGATTATGTGGAACAAAGGAAAAGTGGTATTATATTAATTGCTAGAGGAGCTCCAGTGGTAATAGAAGAGGGAAAAAAGAAAACAAGAGATTTCTGGTAGTAAGGAGCTACGGGCAAGAGAGGAGGATTACACTGGCATGTATTTATATTCCATCTAACAATGCTAAAATGAAGTTTAAGAAAATTCTGGGAGAAATAATCAGCATTCGACAGGGATAATTACTTATTGTTGGGGACTGGAATTTGATTTGTAACAGTGAGGATGTATCAGGGGGCCTAAAAGGGAAATATAACAAAAGAGGGAATATTTTTGAAGAAATATATAAAAATATTTGGTACTGAAGATGTGAATTCAGTGACAGGAGATTAGAGAAAATGTATATATTATTCCCCAAAGTACAATAACTGGGTAGATTAGTCAGAAATTATATTTTAGAGAAACATGTGCATGCCATTTAAAGTTTTGAAATGCATCCAATAACTATTTCAGATCACATGCCAATAATAACTAAAATAAAAATGCAAAATAAAGAAATAAAAGTGAGACACTAGCTCTTCTCCTGTCTCTTATACAGAATAATTTAAGGAATAGATTGTGGAAATTATTCGGAAGTTATTAGGGAGATAGGAATTTCTTCAGAAAATGCAGCTTGGGAGTGGGATAAAATGAAAGTGGAGTTTAAAAATAAGATGTAAATAAAAGAAAAAGAGATATGATTAAGAACTAACAAGAATTATTTAGAGGGTCTGGCAAAAGTTAAAATATTGCAGAGTGGGAGAATCTCACAGAAGAAGAAGACATGCAACTACAGAATGCTAAAGAGAAGATAAGAGACTATCTTGATAATATGCCTAAGTTTAGAAAGACTGCTGTTTAGCAACTGTTTTTATAAAAACTCTATATCACCAAAGCTTTTAGCACAACGGCTCAGGCAACAGAAAGTAGAAAGGCCTGTCACCAAGCTTAGGGAGTCTATAACAAGGAAAATATCTAGATATCCTACTGTGGTATTAAGAATGTTTTGTAAACTTATGAAAATCTGTATAAAGCAGAAAAAAATGGAATTAAATAAGTCAAGGTTAGAAGCAGATGAGGCTCAATTGCTAACAAGATATGAGGAGATGAGATAAAATGGTGATATATAAGCAATCTACAGGAAAGTTTCCATGAATAAATGGTGTTCCTGTAGAAGTTTGGAAGCTAGGGAGGAAGAAATTAAGAAAGATCTGGAAGGTTTTGTTAAACAGTATTTTAAAAGGAAGATAAGCACCAACATTGTGGAAGAATGCTGTGGTGGCTATAAAGACTCATGAGATCCATCTGCAAAAGATACATTTCAATTCTAAACCATAATTATAAAGTATTTATGTCTACAATGGTAAAATTCATAGATAAGGATTAATATGGAGGGGAGGCAAACATTTGAACACATTAATAGTACAATGGTAATCCAGGGGGAAGCAGAATGTAAAACAATATCACTGTTGTTGGTGGGTCTTAACATAGAGAAAGTATTCAACAAATTAAGCTGGGATTTTATGAGTGGGGCAATGGAAACATTTGCATTACCTGATAACATTATAAGGTTGATTGGGGGAATATGTGATGGAGCAGAGGCAAAATTAAAGTGTGTGTGTGTGTGTGTGTGTGTGTGTGTGTGTGTGTGTGTGTGTGTGTGTGTGTGTGTGTGTGTGTGTGTGAGTTCTCTCACATATGTTCTGTTTGAGCAGAGTAACTAGGCAGAGGTGTCCTCTTTCCCCTTCGGTATTCGAGTTATATTTAGAACCATTAGCAAAGAAAATAAAGGACTCAGAAAGTCAAAGATATAATTGGTATGGCAGTGAAGAAAACCTGACTTTATTTGTAGATGATATTATTCTGTACTTACTAAAACCACAAAAAGACATTTCAGTGTTGTGGAACATTCTGATACAGTTTCAAGTCTTTTCAAGGTACAACATTAATGAAGATAAAACAAAGACAATAGCTGTAAACTGTGTACCCACACAATTAGTTCAGCAAAACCGACATGTAAGGGGACATGATAAAACTACTTAGGATTATGGATTAAAAATGATTCTATTATGGCAGCCGAGGATATGCAGGAAGAGACTAAAGGAAAGTTACTACAAAAACTGAGAAACTGGAAACTCTGTTTGAATATGGATAGCAAAATGCAAGCAGTAAAAATATTTTTAGTCCATTTAGTTTTACACACAAGTCAGTCATATATTTATCAACCAGAGGAGGAGTTGCAGGTACCAAATAATAATGAGTTAAATGATTTTATCTGGGAGGCAAAGAAGACAAGTGGGATAAGTTAATCCTTCTAATAGACCAAGGTGGTTTGGGTTTACCTGATTTGAAGGGTTATTTCAGAGCTACACAGTTAGGGCTACTATACATAGCACAAGCAGAAAGCTATAATTTAAAGTAGAAATGGATGATGATGCTGAATGGGGGAAGGAGATAAAAAAATAAGGAAAGACTGGGATTTTGGATGCAGATCCTTAAGGAAAATAACAATAGCCATACAGAATATTATATTAACAAAGTAGCAGAAAGTATTCCAAGAACTTATCCAATACAGTGATGGAGAAAGGAGATTCTGCCAATAGGGATGACTGCAATTAAGGGTACAGAGAATAGGCAAGAGGGGTCTAGAACTGACTGGCGAAAACTGGCAAAGTTAGTAATTAGTTCACTTCGAAGACAATACAGAAAGCTTCTCAGCACAAACTCTGTGTCTCTTGTAGCACTGAAAACTGAAAGATGCCATCTTTTACTGCATAGCCTTCAAGTAATTTCATTTCAGCTATTTTTCTAAAGTTCACCTCCTGTATACTAGTTTCCACTATTAAAATATATACATTTAAACAGTTATAACAGTGCATGTATATTTATGTTCTCTTCCAGTAGGCCCAGTGTGGTTACATTTTAAGCACAAACACTTTATAAAATACCTTCTTAACACATATGTCATACAAACCCAATTTGATATACACATGACATACAGTTCTAATATATTTGTAACACAAGCATCTTATATAAATTATGTTGATATTCATAAATGACATATAATTATTTACAAAGCTCCAGATAGCTGAGCTGACAGTATCTTCCTTTGGCACATATGCATGTAACATCAAAGCTAAAACAAGACAGTTAAAAAAGCTATTACACATAACTGGTAGGAATACTAACTTCTTATTATAATGACACCACTTCAGTATTATCTTTAAATGTCAAATGGGTGGATTTACTGGAATTTGCAAACTAAGTTATTACTGCATTTTTCTTGTCTTCAGATGCTTGTTGTACTATAAAGGGTTCCTTCTTTTTCCTTACATAGTTATTCAACTTAGTACAGCAATCATTACAGACAGATGTTTGTATGTCAGGAAGTTTTTCCCAACCTGAAGTCTCTAATTCTGTGGAAAGTATCTCATCTGAGGAGATATATTTTATGATGCATTATCTAAGATGAAAGAGGTCTTCATTGTGAACAGAATACAATTCCCATGGCAGAGAAAATGTGTTATAATTTGTTACAGTTATAGATGCCAAAAACTGCATCTATTCCCCTGTGTTGCCTGCTTTAACAACTATTTTTCTCTCTGTTATTCTTTACCTGACAGTCAACTTTCTGTTTCCAAGACATCAGATAGGTTATATAAGGTATCCCAGAATTACTTGTTTTCTAATACTAAAGCAGATCCAACAGTTATTTCTCTCTTTATAATCTATGGTGGCTAAACAAATTTCTGCTGCTAATCCCATTCCATCTGACAAGGATGGGACAAGGATGGGAAAGCAATGGATAAGTTGGGGAAGAAGATGTATTTTTCTGGTACTTAACCTTCAGGATATTGAACTGCCAGGCTCAGATGTAATTTTTTTTAGTATTATTATCTTTTGAGAATAGGCAGAAATTAATGGTTAACCTTTCTTCTGCAGGAAGGAATTCATTCACTACTTTTATGACAGCTGCTTCTCAAGTGACTAAATATAATTTAACATGTATTATGATTCTACTGAGTCTTCTTCTAAAGCTGGTGATTCTCATTCAGTTTTGTGGAAACTGCCTTGCTTTCATGCTTCAAACCTTCGTGTGGATGTTAAATCTAACATTTTTAATTCTCCCTTTGATGAAAAGGTTTTGTTTGGCTCTTTTGCAGCTGAGGTGCTTAAGAGTGCGATGAAAAGGGAAAATTGATTCAAGTAATAACACAAATTTTTCAGTCATCCTTCTTCAGAACAAATGTTAATTTTCCTTCTTCTCCAGCTTCCTTCCTCAATAAGTAATTTAAACAGCAAGGAGCCAAAAGCAGGTCTTTAAAAAGCAATGGCAAGGGTGCTCAAAAAAGAAAGGAAAAGTCACCAAAAACCAAAACTAGCTCTCCCGGTCTGCATGGCCATCTGCCTGCCTATGTGCTTTATGCCAGAAACCTTTCAATGTCCCTCAGACTTCAACTTTTATTTTGGCATCAAGTAGTTTCAGGCATCTGGGTTCAGAGAACAATCCAGCAGGGATGCACATTGCAATAGATATCACATCCTGCTTTCCAGGAAATTATCCCTTGTCTAGGGAACTAGCCCTCTCTCTTTCCTCCCATCCATACCACATGCTGTCTCAGGGAGTCATAGAACCTATGCCCCATAGTCATCTATGCATAGGTTTTTATTTGAAGATTTTCATTGTTCCCAAGCCAGAAGGATCCTGGAGGTCTGTATTGGATCTTTCGTATCTGAACCTGTATGTCAAGATTCCGAAGTTTAGAATGTTATTCCTTATCTCTTGTAAATTCAATCCCCTCTTTAGATTTCATGGTAGAGCTGGATTAAAGGACTCCTGTAAGCACATTCTTATAACACAGAACTATAGGATTTCCTTAAGATTTGTTGTGTCTATCTCACATTATCAGTTCTCTGTTTTACCTTCTGGACTCTGTACTACACCAAGGGTATTCAGAAAATGCCTTGCCCTGGTCATTATTCTTTGCAGACTTCTAAACATCCATATTTTTTCTGTACTTAAATGATTGTCTTAAATCTGTGGACTATTTTTCCAGTGGCCAACTTCTAGTCAGTCAAGGGTTCCAGATCAACTTTCAGAAGTCCTCTCTCATCCCTTCTTCCAGAGTAATGTTTGTAGGATGTTGTTAGACTCAGCCCTGAAAAGCATCTATCTTCCTCCAGAAAAGAAGACATATTAAACATAGACATGTTTCAGCAGTTCTTCCAGAGTTTCTCCAGTCAAAGTCATGCATCTGCAAGGGAGGCTTTCATTATTCTGGACAACTTGGCATCTATGATTCCCATGATTCCACTGGCCAGATGTCTCATGAAGAAATTGCAATGGTACCTTTAGATTAGTTTGTATTAAATATATGCTCCCTTTGCCCTTTCAGATTCCAGTTCTGGGATTTGTAAAGAAGGAGATTGGATGGTTGCTGGACCAGATAGCTTGCAATCCTGGTCTTGCTTTCCCCCTGTCCACTCTTCTCCAGTCAGTTATCACAGATACTTCAGACCTAGCATAGTGAGCAGTCTCAAAAAGGATAAAAGTGCAAGCTCTGTGAACAGAAGCCAAATGTCAAAGAGAAGTTGCCAGTGAAAAATGCTTTAAAGGCTTTAAATCAATGACCTCTGCTAGTGTACACAAACTACACCACGGTGATACGGTACATAAATTAATGGGGCATACCAGATCCTACCCACTGTGCAGACTCTCCACAGGACCAGGACAGACCCTGACAAATGGAAACTTCATCTTCTGCTCTGTCAATAGTTGACTCAACTGTGGGTAATTCCTCAAGTAAAACTGTTTGCCTCCTTTCAGAACAGACATCTAAAGAAATTCTGCTTCTGTACTCCTTGCAAACAGACCTGGAAGGTGGATGCCTTATCATTCTCATGGTTAGGAATGTTTTTCTATGCTTTTCTGCCCTTTCTACTAATTTCTGGGAATCTTCTAAAGATTCAGAAGGACTCTACAAAAATTGTGGCAGTGACTCCCTTCTGATGAAGACAACAGTGGATGTTTTATCTTTTTCACTGCTGCAGAAATTTTAGGTTATATGGGTTGTATCCCACCTAGGATAGCTGGCTTGACTGGCTAACTTCTTGGATGGAAAATCAGCAGATAGAGTGTAAACAATTTTAGTGGTTTATTGTTGCCATCAGAGAAAGCAGCTCTGCAGCTTCACAAGTGCAGAAATCAGTTTCAAGTTTCATTTCTGGAAGGTAAGTCCCCATAGAGGAATCTATCAGTACAGAAACTCTTGCCCTTTTACCCCTTTTATGAAAATATTACTTTATTTTCTGACTAAAGGTAGTACTTCCCCTTTAAAAAAATCAGTTTTTTTTTCTTATAATAACATGCGTTTTTTTGGTCAGGGAACTCTGTTTTTAGCCTAGGGCTTATTTTTACAATTGGGTGCTAATTCTGTGGTAAATATGCATTGTTTTTAGAAACTATGAAATATTTGTGTAAGTTCTAAGTACCAGGAAACATTTTTATGCTAAATGCTTGTGTACACTTCATGACAATTTACCTGCTGTAATTTCTGTCAGTGCATTTCTGTAAAAGCTTTTTCAGTTCTGACAGGCATTTTGTGTATTTTTTGTGGTTTTACTTTTGAAAGGGGACTGTGTGGGGAAGTGTAAGTGCATGTAGGGCTTGAGAATACTTGTCTGACAACCTACCTTCTAACTGACTTGTTCCAGCAGTGCTTATTGGCAATCATACTTCTTCCATGGCTACAGTATGGATACTTACTCTGGACCTGCTAGCTTTTCTTCTGCTGTACCTAAAAAGAAAAGACAACAAACTAAAGAGCCCTTTCTGCCACTAAGGGCTTAGACCTCATCTAATCTGTAGTGTACAACCATTGTTCCTCAGACCACGTACTTGCCACTTCAAGTTTCTCTGGTGTAGTCCCTTCAGCCACCATGGGCCAGTGGTCAGCTACTTCCTCTACAGCTGTTCCATTGCCTAATCTTGGCATGGGAGAACCATCTTCTTTGGATATGGGACAACTCCTGTACATTCTTCATGGGGTGACTGGGGAAAGAGACCTTTTGCAAGGAGTGAAGTGTCATCTCCTAGTCAGTTTCTTTCCAGGGTGGTACTTGCAAAGAAAAAAACAAATGGTAAAACATTGCTCATCTGAAGACATGGACTCGATTTGTAAAGAAGATTTCCTTAATTTAGCCAGGAAATTATTACAAACTGTTAATTCTGGAACTCAGAAACTCTTACGAGAGTACAATCTGAATAAAGAAATTCCTAAAGAATGTTTGTCATGGGATTCTGACTTTGACAGAGAAAGGTATTTTTCTCCTGGAGATTCCCAAGCCCAAAACTCTGATTCTAAAGAAAGTTGCTCCTCTACACGTCCCTTGGTAGAATTTTCCTTTTCACAGACTATTTCCAGGATGAATGAAGTGTTTTGTGGGAACTAGTGAATATTACCCCTAAACTGAGGAGATATTATATGTAGCATATGGATATGCTTCATTTTACACATCTCACTCCCATTTTGCCATCTTTGGAAGATGTGTTTAATGCTACCTATAATAACCTTAACTTTCAACTTTCAGTCCCTAAAAAGGCAGTTAGACTTTATAAAGTGCATCAAGCTAGCACATTCTTGTTGAATCGTCTTAAATCAGACACAGCTGCTTTTTGACCTCTTTGCTAGTGGTTAACAGACTTTCAGTCAATAATAATCATTCATCTGTGGATAAAGAAGGTAAAGCATTGGACAAATTTGGTAAAAAAATATTTTCTTCTTCCAATTTAGCAAACAGAACTCCTAACTACCAAGCACATATGTGGAAGCTTATTCTTAGTTGTGTAGACTGTTTGAGGGAATACTCTACCTCACCTCATGCATAAGGTACCTTATATCTGAATCCTATTAACTCTAATATTTCCAAGTATCTCAATACACTTTGAAGAGATAGTATGATTGTGTAGATAATGTGTCTAGGACCACTGATACCGCTACAGGTTTGAAGAGGCATGCCAGTGTATGTAACCAAACGTTTTCTGATGAAGTAAAGTCAAAATTTTTAAATTCTAGTTTAGGTAAGGATGGTTTGTTTAGCCTTTCTGCTGCTCAGGTTCTCAAGTAATTTGATGAAAGAGGAAAGTTAACTCAGGTGGTTTCTAGGATTTTTCAAGTTCTCTGTAACAAATATCACAAATCCTCTACTCCCTTTAAAAGTTAAAATAATCAATACATGCCAACTCCTGGCAAATAGAGAACAACAATTAGATGAAAGGAGTGAACAACACGAAAAAAGGACCATGAAATTGTTCAGAATGACTATGGCAAAATTATGTCTTTACCCAGATGTTGTGTCAATAACATTGGTTTCCTCTCACTTTATCAATCTTGGGCTCCAGATAAATGTTCAAAACTTCTCATTGGCTTCATTACATAGGATTACATTTCTGGGCTGCCTTCTAGCCCAACTTCTCATCAAAAGGTCTTTCTAGCCTGGAAAAGGTGGATTTTTATCTGGAAACTTTCCCGAGCTTCTCCAATCAGTCTCATACTTCAGCAAGAGAATATCTCAGGATCTTAGGGTTTATGGCTTCCATGATTCTCATGATTCCACTCACCAGATTGAACATGAGAAAAATCCAATGGTTTCTAAAAAAAACATGGACCCAACATTCTTATCCTCTGGAATTTCAGTTTCAAATTTTGAATTTCGTCAAAAAGGAACTGCATTGGTGGAGACAGCAAATGGCTCAAAATCCAAGTTTCCCATTTTCTCCTTCTATACAAAGTCATTCTGTAACTACAGACACCTTAGATTTTGCTTGGGGAGCAGTTTCTAGAGGCTTAAGTTGGAAAGCCTGTGGAACTCTTCAGACAAACCAAAGCTTATAAATATCAAAGAGATGTTGAGGGTGACCCATGCCATATAATTTCTTCATCACCTATGGCTCCCAAGACCTCTACATGTGATTACAGACAATACTACAATGATATGGTACATGCACAAACAAGAGATGCACTAGGTCTTAAACCTCTATGCAGACTAGCTATGATGGCTTGGGAGGTAGCTCTACAGCACTCTTTAACCCCCATGGCATCTTATATTCTGTCAGAGTAAAATGTAGTGGCAGACAAGCTGAGCCAGTCCAGGACAGAACCTCAGTAATGGAGATGAAATGAGGGGGGCTTCTTGAAACCAATCCAGTTGTTGGGAGCACTTCAAACAGATCTGTTTGCCTCTTTTTAGAACACACAATAAAACAAATTATGTACCAGGAGCCCCTGCAGGCAGGTCTGGAAAACAAATGCATTCTCAATCTTCAGTTTCAGAAGGGGGTTTGCCACCTAAAAAATAGTTAGCACTTATAAAATAGTTGGCTCCTTATTGGGATATTAACTTTTTTTTCTAGAAAAGTTAAATATGTTTCCCTTTGAACTGACTCATCAGGCTGATTTAAGGTTCTTCATATGGAGGACAGTACTTATTAATGCTTTGATCTGTGCAAGAAGAGTATCTGAGTTGCAAGCTCTCATGGTTGATCAACTATATCTTGTATTTCATACAGATAGGGCCACATTAAGAACAAATCATTTGTGCCCAGTGTTGTTTCAGAGTTTACCTTGAATCTTAACCTATATCTAGAACCCCTATTTTTATATATCAAGCAAAATTTGTATCATAATGCACCAATAATTTATAGGAATAAAATATTAATGTCAGCATTCGCCGATGATCTTATTATTTATTGTACAACCCCAATTTTGGACAGTGAAAAGATATTAAAGCTCATAAACGAATTTTCAGTAGTTTCTAATTATGAAATTAACTTACAGAAAACGAATATCTTCCCGTTAAGAACCCCAAAACCTTTTTAATTAATGGCCCTGATGGGGAAGTTAACATGTAAAGAAAATATTAAATATTTGGGTATCAACTTCTCTACGGATAATAAGGACTTTTATAACAATAATGTTAAACGAGTATGGGAACACATAATAGCTGATTGTGACAGATGGAAGAATTTAAAATTACCGGTATTAGCAAAAGTATCAATAGTGAAAATGAATATACTACCACGAATGTTATACATATTTAGGTCTGCCCAATTATCAATTTCAAAAACAGTTTTTAAACAAATGCATAAAGATCTAGCTAAATTTATTTGGAACCCAAAAAGAACTAGAATATCTTATGAGAAATTAATGACCCCTAAAACAAGAGGGGGACTTGAGCTACCAAACTTTGAAGAATATTATTTGATTGTAAACGCTAATAAAATTTTAAGAATTGCTAATTATGATGTAACGAATACAAAATGGATACCAACTTGGGTGGTCTTGAATCATAAGCATATTTTGGATAGGAAAATAAATCCTAAAGCATTGCCCTTTACGGACAAAATTAGTCTGATAAAATATGGGGTCATGGACCACATAATAACCTGTGTCTCATCTTTGCAAACTTTATTTCAGTCCGTAGATTTATTGCAATATATGATGGTTCTTCAACCTTTCCATAGGAATCCTAATTTTAAACTAAATAATCAGCTGATCGATCTCAGCAAATTTCCATTAATACTTAATCTGACTCTATTTCATGTTTTTAATAAACTTGACTTATCCGCTTTACAAATTAGACAGGAAATGAATCTACCTAAAAGTTACATTGTTATAATGAGACAAGTTAAAGAACTTGCCTTGAGCTACTTTAGGAACTTTAAACCTGCAGCCGGATTTGTGGATAATTGCTGAATTGTGGCAAGCTATCCAACAAGACACTAAATTTATAGCAACTGCATATAAATTAATTAAGGATTTGAAATTTCAGGACAAAATTTTGCTTTCAGAGTATTGGGTAAACAAAGTAACAGTAACAGACAATCAGATATTAAAAGCAATTGATATAACTAGGAAATCAGTTTCTTTTCAAAAACTGATGTACACGCAATTGATGATTTGGAACAATGCATTTAACACATCTTAGATTACATAAATTTAACCCTAGGAATTCTCCAATTTGTCCATACTGTGCAGATCAAACAGCGGATCTTCTTCATATGTTCTGGAGTTGTAAATGTGTATATAAACTTTGGAACTCTCTTAAAGTACAACTGCAAAAGATGGGTTATCAAAGTTCTACACTGTCATGGGAATTTATGATTCTACACATTCCTCCAAGAGAGCTTTCCAGATCGCAAACTATTATTTGTATGAATATTTTTTTGCTGATGAAACTCTATATAGCCACAAATTGACTAGAACCACATAAGATATCATGGAATAATTTTAAGCTTGTGGCTATAAAGCATATACTAGCACATAAATTACTTCTGAAACAAACTAACAAAAATATTAATAACCCGAAAATATGGGAAAAGGTCTTCAATATTATATTAGCATGATACTGATTTTAGGAATATATTAAATATAGGAAGCATTTCATGTAGATATTGTATAAATGGTTTGTAGTAGTTATAGTGTATTATGTGTGTGATGTTTATTGTATTTTTGTAATGTTTTTGGAAAATATATTTCAATAAAAATTTATTATGGAAAAAAAAAAAAGAGTTTACCTTGAATCAAGCCATCAATCTCCCTGTGTTTTATCCAGAACCTTAGGACCAAGGAGAAGTGATTCTACTTTCTCTTGACTTGTATAAGCAACTCAGGTACTGTTGACAGAATAAAGTCCTTTAGGAAAGCAGATCAGCTGTTTATTTCCTATGAAGGGACAGCAAAAAGACTATTACATTTTATTTCCAACTTGGCAAACCTGTTCCAGATAGTTTCAAGACACATTCCATTATAATCTTGGCTTCTGTGATGGCAGTTTAGAAAGGAGTGAACTCTAGAAGCATTCTAGAGGCTGAAATGTAGTCATCTGTACAAACATTTACAAAGCATTATAAGCTGGATCCCTTTTTCATGTCCAGGACTTGCTTTACTAGGACCATTCTCCAGGGGTTCCTGGGTCTTTATCCTTCCTCCTCTCAAGATGGATATGCTTTGATAATTATCAGATATAATGTAAGGCTTCTGCAGTAGTGAGTATGATGTACATAACATTTGATGTTCAAATTCCTCACTGCTGCAGTAGCCACCCCCACCCCATCCCTATACTTCTGTACATAGTTAGTTGTTGAGATATAATGTTATTTGTTCTGTTTATGTCTTCTAGAGGTTCTGAATGAGTAAACTCCTCTCTAAATGGGCATGAAAGTCCTGAAATTGTCTAAACTCTGACTCTTATTTCCCTCCAAGGGGCTAGCTACTCAGCAGTCAGAGTGCAGGTGTGGGAGGGAGGTTTTTGAAGCAGGCTGGTTGTTGTTTCTTAGGCAGGATACAAACCATATAGGCAGAGGCTACTGCAGCAGTGAGGAATTTGAACTACTGTTATGGTAAGTGCAATTCACACAACTGTACTTTCTCTCAACTTTTCATTCTGTCCGAGGGCAGTTACCACAAGCTTCCTCATAGACTAGATTTACTCACACAAGACAGAGGGTGTTTTATACACCCCACTCTGTAAACTCTTCAGTTAACTGCCTGGATGACAGAATTTTGATCACCTTTTAGGTACCTTTTTTCCTGTGGCTGCGTAGCATGTATTAAAAGAAGCAGCAAAACCTACTACAAGAGAATCAAATGTGTGCAAATGAAAAAGAATGTTTTTATGTAGTGCAAATTCAGGAACCAGAATCCTGTTCAGGCTCTGCTGCCTCAGGTTCTTGATTACTGTACAATGAACTATAATACACTTCAGTCAAGGTACATTTGCATACTTCTCAGCTGTCCAGATTTTCGCAAAACATCCAGATTTTTGCCTGATATTTTAATTCTGTTCCTCATAATATTTGTAGTTTTCTGGCAAATCATTGAAGATAAACATCATTAAATAATGACAGACATTTGAGTTTCAGACTATACCCTTCAGAAAATGCATGCTAACACAAAACCTTTTAGTCTACCAACTTTCTAATTTTATAAGAGCAATATTTAAAATCTGTCCCCGTTTTTGGGCCTATGTCCCTTATTTTTCTCTTTGTCCAGATTTCTTGGGCTAAGAGGTTGAGAGGTATTTGTCAGCCATTTCTACTCCTTTCTAATAATGCTCAAGTTAAATGTTTTTTGAAAGGAATGTTATGTACTTTTCCACTTATGAGACAGGTGGCTTTTTAGAATATTAACTTTGTGTTTGATAAACATTAATAACATTTGAACAAACTCATCTGACTGATTTTAGGTTCTTAACATGGAAGACTGTTTTGCTTATTGCTTTGACATCTGCTAGGAGACAAACAAAGTTGCAGTCACTTGTAGTGAGTCAAATCTGCCTTATTTTTCACAAGACCAAGGTTTCTTTGACAACAAATCCTACATTTATGCCTAAACTCATCTCATACTTTTACTTTAAACCAATCTAATTTCTCAAGCCCAGACACTGGAATGAAAGGACTGGTCCCTTGGCACCCTCTGACAACAATGAAATCTTTGTAGCTTACGCTCATAATTTTCTGTCTTCTCCAGATGCCATTGTCACCATTTAGACAACAATATCTCCTGATCAGCCACCTGCTGCTTTTAGATGGTATGATCTACCCTTCCATTAACTATGACACATATACAAACAATAGTATGTATGCACAGTGATTTCATGAGTTTGTACATTATATCTCCCCTACACCTTCTTACTAGGGGTATAAACTGTGACAAAGAGAAATACTGCCAGCCCATCTATCTGGAATTTTGTAAATAATTCTATGTCATTTGTGAATATTGATATGATTTATACAGAAGTGCGTGTAAAGTACTGAGCTAAAATGTAACCACAGCATGCCCTATTGGAATAGAACAGGAATGTACCTGCACTATTGAGACTGTTGAGATATATATGCTAAATGGAAACTGGAAAACAAGAGGTTAATTTGAAAAGTAATTCAGAGAAAATAGATGAAATTAAATTGGTTCATAACCATGTAATAAAAGAGATGCTATCTGTCAGTTTCAGTGCAGTACCAGACACAATGTCTAGAGCTAGAAGTTTTTTTGTAATGTCTTGGAAGAGAAGTAATTACTAGGTTTAAGATGTAGAAGTGTTTTATGACTTCCAGGATCTGCAAATATCTGAGAGATATGTATTTTTCACAGGGAGATTCCAAAATTCTGTTAGTTTCTGACAAAGGGGGTTTAACTTGGAAGTGAAGTCAGGTGACAAAAAGTGATGTCATCCAAGCTAACCCAGCAGTAATATTTGATATTAATTTAAGAACTCTCTCAGAGGGAGACTGTGCATTTTGTATTTTTGTCTTTGACCTAACAACATCAGCTAGAAACATTCACTCACTTCTGCACTTGCCTTGCTGTAAGTAAGTTTCTAGGGTATAGTAACTGTTTTAGATTCAGACAGGAATATAGTAAAGAATAGCTTAGATGTTTTCTTTATTTATTTGAGACTGTCCTGCAATGTTGTTTTAAATATTTCCTGTGATTTTGAACTCTGGTGTAACTGATTACTTACTGAGTATTTTCTTGTTCTTTTATTATTTATTATTAAATATAGTTAAACCTTTCAGTTGTAGCTGGTCTATTTAGAGATATTTAAGCTCTTAGAGTACTTGCATATCTATTTGGTGACACTGTACAGGATACTCCTAAATAGCCTTGCATCAAACTATCATTTGGATTAATTTTAGAATCTCCCTGTGAAAAATACATATCTCTCAGATGTTTGCAGATCCTAGAAGTCATAAAACAATAAAACACTTTTACATCTTAAACCTAGTAATTACTTCTCTTCCAAGACAATACAAAAAACTAGAGCTCGATAAGGGATAAAGTCCTTATCTGTGTGTAACCATGTGTGAAACTTTTAGTTGCCTATACTAATGGGTGCCTATACTTGTGTTCTATAAATGTCTGTAACCTTACTGAAGACTGTAAACTATGTTAATTTGTAAATATTACTAATGTAAGCTACTAACTTGGAGCTTTTCTCCCCGGGCCTCTGGTGAAAATGGACATATATCCAGTCGGACCATCCCAGTAAACAAATGTAAAATAAATAAAATAAAATAAATAAATAAATAAATTGAAACATTACACAGTAAAATTGGGCACCCTTTGTTAAGGGCCTTAAAGTAGCTGATAAGTAGTGGCTAGTGGCAGTTGGAACTACCTTGCAGTCTGGGCAGAAGGGGTCATAGCTAGTAAACATATGCCAGCCTTTCCCAGGTGTGTGTTTGTGTTCGTGTATAAATCAAATCTCAATGTGTATGCATGTCAACTACTTGGGCAGGGACATGAAGCACTGGTTGGACAGAGAGGGTGCTGTAGGTCTTAGCTTGGCCACTCATCTGAGATCTCAACTTTATAGTTGTGCCTGTGGGGAGTCTTATTTGGGGATCTGGAGAAAAAAGGAGAAACCAGCCCCAGACTGACTGTGATCTCTGTGTATTCTTAAGGGAAATTGCATTTTACTGTGTGTGTACTTGTCATCCTCCCAGTGTATATGTTCTCCACTGTTGCCAGTGGTGAGAATTGAGGCTCCTTGATTACTGGGCAGTGCATGGGCATCACATAAACCTTTTTGAATTTGTTGTTCCAGTATTGCATATGCCTGTATCCTGTCACATATCACACTTTCTCTGGTTAAGTCTGACCACCAAACTGTCATATTCTTCCCCTGAACCAATGCCACCACTCCCACTGAACCTTGCTACATTTAGGGACTACTCTAAACCTAACCATCTATTGTTCTTACATATTCTAGATACATTTCACTATGACACCCTCAGGCTAAAACACATCCAAGATGTTGCATCCAGCTCCAAATTCTACTCCCATCCATACAGCTGCTTGGAGGAATTTGTTCCCAAATACCACAGATGCAATTGAAAATTCAGGAGTAAAACCTTGTGGTAAATACATTGTATAACAAACGGGAAAAAATACTAATCTTATGTAAGATATCTTGTTCCCATTAGCGCAAAAGGGAATTAAAATTCATTAGCAAAAATCTAAAGAACTGTATTAACAGATGCACGTTTACCTATGAATTAAAAATGCCACAAAAGATAAGAATAAGGTTCTCTTCAGCTATATCAGGAGTCAAAGATATAACACTCAGTTATGCTTTCTACAAACATCTAACAGCTCCACCTACTTTGATCCTGAGCCCAATGCCAGCTTCCTTGCCAACAAATACAGTTCTAATTTCACCCCACTATCTCTCTTGATCAGAGCCTATCATCTTGATGAAAGACCAGAAAAAACACTTCCTTGAGTTTGAACAGTACTTTGCTGCCACCAAGTATGCAACAATTATAGCTTTGCTTGACTCCTTCTTCGCCTTTCTAACCAAAGTCTCTCCATGGGTATATACCTGATGCTTGCCGAACTGCCATAGTTCTTTCAGTTCTGTTCACGATCCATTCCTGTCATGCTTTATTTAGTTTAGTAGTGTAATGGTTAAAAATTATGCCACATTAATTGTTTAATTGGCGGTATTTTAGGAGGTATATTTAAATGTATTGTTGGTGATTGTCAGTGGTTTGAAAAAGTTTGGCAAGAGCCAAACGAAAGCGCTCACGTGAAGGAGATTTTTGTCGATTTTATTTTTAAATAAATGCTACTTTTGGATATAAGTGTTATTTGCGATCTTTTGTGGATGTCATACACTCAGCGACCAGTCCCATTGTGCTAGTGACTTTTTGGTGTTTGGTTTTGTGTGGATTTATTTGGCTTGGTTTTCGAAGCAGCATGGATTTGGCTGGGAGTGCTGAGGAGGTGTCACCTGTACGTAATGAGGAAGTTTCTTTACAAGATATATCGCGCATGTTACAAACACTTAATGACAGGATGGATCGGTTTGAACAGCATTCGTTGATGCAATGTTCAAATTTAATGCTACATAAACATCCGTTTGTGGACATTACGGAGGATGAACCTGAAGAGGTTTTTCAGAATAATACTAGTGATGTTTTTGGCCGACAAGGAGAAACTAGAATACAACCTTTAAATTCAAGTAACACTACGACGGAAGAACTGGGGAAGTGGATGCAAAACACAAGTGGGTTTCATTTGCATGGAACCCCATTGACAGGTACTGTTGAATCAATATCTGATAAATTGGCTGATTTAGACTATATTTTGTTAAAAATAAAAAAACTGCAAATGGGCAACCTCTATTTTCAGGAATGTCTAAATAAGAAGATAGTACCTAAGGGCCTCCGGGTTTGGAGGTTTCCTACTGGTCTTCAAGCAAATTCTACCTTACATATGGAACTGTTAAAATTATTTGACAAGTTTGGTTTTGACTATATGGGTCTGGTTATCAAGGACAATAACAGTACCTTGAACCAGTTGTTCAAGCAAGCTAATGAGTTGGATAAGAAGTTAAAAGATGACATTTCTTTCAGTAAACATGATTATGACTATCATCGTATTTTTAAATCTATTGATGAAAAAGTGAAAATTATCAAAGAAAGGAAAATAAAAAAACTAGACCGGGACATTTTAGCCTATAGTCAAGGGTTTGCATACCCCCAACCTCCAACATCACAACTGTGGGGAAATCAATTCAGTAATAATAACAGTAATAATTTCAATCAAACAGAGAATGTTGGAATAACTACTGTTATTGATGATTTTGGTGATGATGAAACAGATTTTTTAGGGGAGAGTTCCTTCCCGCCATTACGGAGGTCCGAGAGACTCCAGCAAAGACAGCAAAACAACATTCAAGCAAATCAAGTTCAACAACATCAAGGGACCAGTTATGGGTCACATTTGAGGGGGAGAGCACAGAGGGGCCCATGGAGGGGTCGTCGTTAGAAAAGGAATGTGATTTTAATGGACCCACCCTATACTTTAATAACAAGAGGGATTTTACTGTGTATAATTATTCTGATTTAACTTTTGATGCTAATATTGGTGAATTATTATCATATGGTCAAACTTTTGTCCCTAGTAAGAAAATGAACATGGTGCAAAGTATTATAGATTTAAAAATGTATACTAGAAAGTTGAATTTTTCACAAATGTTTAGGAATAATGATTGTATAGTTAGACCATTTTATGTGTCAAGTTCATTTAATCCCCCATCACATGCTACCATAGAGTTGTTTGAAAAAGCATGTGAATTGGACTTTAGAGCCGTTTGTAATGGGATGAATAATAATAATAATATAAATATTAAGTATAATTTATCAAAACAAGATAATGAAACACTATTTTATATAGCTAATATAGACACTGTGAGATTTATCAAACCTGATAAAGGCGGAGGCATCACGATATTTAACAATAGTGATTATTTACAGAGAATGATGACCATATTAGAAAGTGAAACATACTCAGAGAGTTCAATTAATGAAAAGAACACTGCGTATAGGAAAATTAGGGGTATTATTTATGATTTATTTATTGAAGGGGTTTTAACCTCTGATGAGTTTAATTATTTAAACATGGACTACCCAAGAACCCCGACTATATTCGGGGTTCCAAAAATTCATAAAAGTACCATATGTCCACCTTTTAGAGTTATTGTTGATGCACAGGGATCCATCACTTACCCCATAGCAAAATTTATAGATAATAAATTAAAAAATTATATTAATTTAGAAAAACATCTTTTAAAGGATTCGTGGCACTTTTTGAGTATTTTAAATTCCCTTGTATATAATGAAGATGACTTTTTGGTCACTATAGATGTTAAAGATTTGTATTCATCTATACCTCATAGTGACGGTATTAGTATGTTTAATTCTTATTACACAAGGAAGGGTATTAGTAATGATTTAATAAATCTATATGAGCAATTGTTGGATATAGTGCTTAGGAATAATTTCATCTATTTTAATAAAAATATTTATTTACAAAAAGAAGGGGTAGCGATGGTGTCGCCATGCGGTGGACTATATGCTAATACTGTGATGTATACGTGGGAATATGACCATGTTTTTAATTCTAATTATTTTAAATATTGTAAACTTTACCTCCGCTTTTTGGATGATATTTTTATTGTGTGGACTGGAAATAGTAAGCTTTTAAATGAATTTTTAGATTATTTAAATGGAACAACATCCTTTTTAAAATGTACGGCAAACTATGACATGAGTAATATAGCTTATTTGGATGTATGGTTAGAAAAAGATAGGCAGAACAGGGCATACAAAATGAAAATCTACCGTAAAAAAACTTATAGTAATATGCTTTTACACTATAACAGCTGCCATCCTTTCCCTCAAGAAAAGGCTGTAATAAAAGGCCAGTTTGTGAGGGCTGCAAGGATGGTGAGCAAATGGGAAGATTTCCTATTAGAATGTCAGTTATTATCGAGTATGTTTAAAAATAGAGGCTACCCAGATTTTTTAATCAATGAAGTTATGAGTGAAGTTACTAATAAGCGGGAAAGATTGTTCTACAGACCCTTGTTGGAACACTTAGAATGGAGTTTGGAACACAGTATGGTTGATATGAACTTCGAAACAGTATCTTCTAAGCAACCTTTAATTCCATCTGATATAGAAAATATTGAAATGAAGGAGAATTCTTTATTGATTAATAATGTGGTAGATAATTCCAAAGAATTTAGAAATGCTTTTATTACAAATTATAGCGTTCACAGCAACATTATAATTCAAATTATTAATAAAAACTGGCAGATTATTATGAACAACATGACACTACATAGTATTATGGATGAAAAACCTAGAATAGTATATAAAAGGGGCAAGAATATGAAAAATATTTTTGAAAGTAATAAGAAAAATGTGATAGGTAGAACTTTCAGATGTGGTAAATGTAAGTTTTGTAAGTTCATCTTTGAGACAAACAATTTAACCATTTCCAACAACAAAATCATATTGAAACATAAAGCATGCTGTTCTACAGAAAGAGTAGTGTATTGTGCCCTCTGTCAGTCTTGCCCCATGTTTTACGTGGGGAAAACAGAACGGAAATTAAAAGAACGGATAGGAGAACACATTAGGGCAATAAGAGATGAAAATGAATTTAACGCCCTAGCTAAACATGTAAAATTTCATCCAGGACATACTTTTAAATTCATTGTACTGGATGTAATAAAACTAGATGTTAGAGAGGGGGCATGGCAACCACTCTTGGAAAAACATGAATTAGAATGGCAGTTGAGATTAAATTCTAACAACTGGCCAGGAATGAACAATCATGTTTCTATTAGTAGCATTTTAAAATTAAAAACTTTATCTAGATAGATTAGTTTCATTTGACATTATTAAATTTAATTATATATTATCATTGTTCTGTTTGCTTATATACTATGTGGTTTTACTGTAATTTATAATTTTAGATGTTTAATATATATATTTTATATATATTAATATTTATATTTATATTTATAGTATTATTTTTAAAAAAATTGTATATACATACATATATTATAGCTTACTTATGTCTTTTAGCTACTTAGTGTAATTTGATATATTATTATTCATCATATAACATTATATTATATTTATTATCAAATTATAGACTTGTTACATGTGTAGGTCTATGTATTTAATACTAGTGAATATTGCTTAGAGTCCTTATAGGTTTTAGAATGTCCTGTTCTTTCAGTTCTGTTCACGATCCATTCCTGTCATGCTTTATTTATCAAAATGCAGACAGCATTGGCTGAAACTAAATGGATTATAGATTTAATGGCACACTTACCCCCTGGTTTCAATGATGTTATTCCTTTAAAGCCCACACTTTTGAGTAGGCGTGTGCATCATTAATTCTGAAGAATTTCATTGGTTGTTCATTTTTTAAAAACAATGTGTGTCAAATGTTTGATGTCTGATGAAGGGTGTAACCCGAAAGCGCTTACTTTTTTTACTTTTTGTACTGAGCTAACAGTGTTTTTAAAGTTTTATTAAAAGTTTCATAGTCAAGCAGCAGTGTCCTGCTACTTTTATTCTCTTTTGATACTTTGTTGGAGTAAGCAGGACTTTAGCACGGCTGGAAGAATTTGTTTTGTGTTGCATTGATTTTATTCTACACGCCATGCATGCTGCTAATACGTTGGGAGAGTTGAGCAGTTCCCATGCCTCTGCTCCGGTCTTTGGACCGACTAACGAAGGATGGTCCAAGAAGCTCTTCATACCATCGTCTAATCCTTTACTGAACTTGGGTTTCAGTATAGCGAAGAACAGTAATGCAAATAGTGATATACCGGTACCGGTTGATAAGACTTTTGAAGACCTGCTAAAAGACTTAAATTTTAAAATGAATAAATTGCAACGCCTGCAGTGGCAGAAATTTCACTTAGAGGCATGCCTTGAATATGGTATCGTACCTAGAGGTATGAGAGTAATGTGCATGCCGGCGCAAGGAGACCTGTATCCTGATTTGCTTGCCAAATGGCAGGCATTGAATATTAATACAAGTTATAAGTACATGGAATTGTTAATTAGTTTTTTTACACCAGAAACTGAGGGATTAAGTGAAGAGGTGCAGTTTTTGCTACATAAACTAGAAACTGATTTCGCTGATAGTAAAAGTATGCAGCGTTTAGAACAAACTTGTGCAATGTTTCAAGATAACGCTGAGAAGTTACGCCTTGATAAAATGAATAAAATCAAGAGAGACTATGAGGATTTTTCCAGGGGTAACATTTTTGTTTGGCCCAAATATCCACGGCCTTCAAGGGATCAACGAGAGCGTGTTCAGCGGCCAATTGAGACACGTCCCGCAATGGGACGCACTGAGGATGTTAGAGTTATCAAGGAACCACACACTATAGTTACGGACACCTTTTCAACCAAGAATTTGATCCCTCCATCCACGCCATGCACACAAGGAGGTGTTAC
The DNA here is from genome assembly GCF_019279795.1 of Protopterus annectens. Lineage (NCBI taxonomy): Eukaryota > Metazoa > Chordata > Ceratodontiformes > Protopteridae > Protopterus > Protopterus annectens. The sequence goes on from NC_056734.1 coordinate 177,620,527, forward strand.
TGCCGAAAGAGAACCTAACAACTTCATTGAATCGTTCCATGGCTCCACTCCACCCATAAACACGGGCAATATGGTCCCGAGTTTTTCTGGGGAATCGTCTAAGGATGTTGTAGGAGCTGTTACGGCATTTGTAGGAGTCGAGACCATGACAAGTACTGATAAGAATCCAGAAATGACCGATATGGGCACTGGAGCGTGACCGAAGGTGCCACAGGGGCAGAAGCGTTTTTTGGAGCAACTACCAGCGCCCGTCAAGAAGAAAGGGGCCTGGAAACGATCACAGAGCAACGACAGAGAAGTGGGGAAAAGGAGGAAAACTCTACAGTGACTTTTGGTGTTCCCATTGACATTGTTTACAATCTATCTTCTCATATTCTAACAAAGGATGAAATTTTCGTTCTGAACAAGGGTTTAACTTTTGTGCCGAATAACAATTGCACACTTAATGAGGTAACTATGGACATTATGCTATTTTGTAGAAATGTCATGTTGAGAACGATGTTTGGCAATGATACATCCGGCTGTTCGATGCCCAGGAAAGCTAGTGGTTTTATACCGCCACTATCACCCACATTACATTTATTTTTGAGTGCATGTGAGAAGGATCTAGCTAAATATTATACTGAAGGGCATTTTTCTAAATATTATAATCTAACTTTTGAACAGACCAAAGCCTTACATGATTTAGCCAATAATGATTCAATAATAATAAAAAAGGCCGATAAGGGAGGTGCAATTGTTGTAATGGATGTGGACTGGTATAATAATAAAGTTAAAGATTTGTTGCAGGACGATATTGCTTATATACAAATCAATCCCATGTTAGTGAAATGCACTATAGATAAAGTGCATATGAAGCTAAAGATTTTGAGGGACAATTTGAGTATTACTGAAGATTTATACCAGTTTCTATGGGTAGAAAAACCAACAATCCCCTTATTTAAAGCCTTGCCCAAACTGCATAAGTGTCTGCATGACCCACCCCTTAGGCCGATTGTTTCAGGCAGGGGGTGGGTGACTGAGAATGTGTCTATATGGGTAGATCATTTATTAAAACCATATATCGAGAAAATGAAGAGCATCTTGATAGACACAGGGCATTTTTTACAGACTTTGGGAAAAGTTGTTAAACCAGAAGGCGTTGACAAAGTTTTAATGATCACGCTTGACATCAATAGTCTATTTACAGTGATCAATAATGATTATGGAATTCACTCAATAGGTGAACTTCTAGCAGATCTAGGTGTGCTAAACAGTAAAATAGAGCTTATTAAGGACTTGCTGACATTGGTATTGGAAAATAATGTCTTCCTAGGGGCCAGTTCCATATATAGGCAAGCACAGGGGGTTGCTATGGGCACCCCCTGTGCCAACACTTATGCGAACTTGGTCCTTTCAAAATGGGAAAATGCCAATATATTGAATGATGAAAATTGGATGACCCACATCCTCATGTATGTACGGTTTGTAGATGATATTTTTATTCTTTGGAATGGAGACCATGATTCGTTTGATAGATTTTTGTCTTATTTACACACTACAACTACATTTCTCAAATTTACAGTCAATACATCCTATAATAGCATAGAATTTTTAGATGTCAGGGTAACACAGACTCATGAAGGCTTTTCATCTAGCCTATATAAAAAAGAGTGTTGGAAAAATACTTTGCTGTCCTATGATAGCATGCATCCTCGCCATTTATTTCCCAGTATTGTCAAAGGACAAGTGAGTCGGGCCTCGAGAACTAATACAGATGATACACTATTTGAACAAGAAATAGGTAATCTCATAGGATATTTTGAACAGAGAGGTTATGGGAAGAACCTGGTTAGGAACGTAATAGATGAGAGTAAAGTGTATAGGCAGACTAAATATAAACCTTGGCTTAACAGAAATCAAGATCTGACACCTACTGGGAATGGACAGGACAATTCAAGAGAGAGAGGTACTAGGGTGATGTTTACATATGGAAGTAATATTGGTGATATTTGTAACATCATAAAAAATAATTGGAACATTCTTACCAGTGACATTAATCTTAAGGGGCTCATAGACAATAGACCATGTTTCCAATATAGAAGGAATAGAAATTTAAGTGACCTTTTATGTAAAGAGAAAAGTTTGCAAAAGGAAAGGCCCTTTAAGAATACAGCAGGGACCCTCCCTTGCGGTATGTGTAAAGCGTGTAGTCATATTAACAAGGAAGTTAATTTTTTACATCGAGCAACGGGCAAAAATATTGTTTTAAAAGGCAGGGCTACGTGCAGAACTTCAAATGTGGTTTATTTGGCCGAGTGCATAAAATGTTTAAGTTTTTATGTAGGGATGACAACCAATATGTTTAAGGTAAGAATTTTGCAACACCTTGGTAGTATAAGGAATGGGGATGTTAGCAATGCTCTATATAGGCATATACATGAACATCCTTCACATAGTTTTTTATTCAGAGTCATTGTTAATGTTAGATTGAGTAAACGGGGGGGGGGGACATCAAAATGCAGACAGCCTTGGCTGAACCTAAATGGATTATAGATTTAATGGCATACTTACCCCCTGGTCTCAATGATGTTATTCCTTTAAAGCCCACACTTTTGAGTAGGCGTGTGCATCATTAATTCTGAAGAATTTCATTGGTTGTTCATTTTTTAAAAACAATGTGTGTCAAATGTTTGATGTCTGATGAAGGGTGTAACCCGAAAGCGCTTACTTTTTTTACTTTTTGTACTGAGATAACAGTGTTTTTAAAGTTTTATTAAAAGTTTCATAGTCAAGCAGCAGTGTCCTGCTACTTTTCTTCTCTTATGTTTCTATTAGTAGCATTTTAAAAATTAAAAACTTTATCTAGATAGATTAGTTTCATTTGACATTATTAAATTTAATTATATATTATCATTGTTCTGTTTGCTTATATACTATGTGGTTTTACTGTAATTTATAATTTTAGATGTTTAATATATATATTTTATATATATTAATATTTATATTTATATTTATATTTATAGTATTATTTTTAAAAAAATTGTATATACATACATATATTATAGTTTACTTATGTCTTTTAGCTACTTAGTGTAATTTGATATATTATTATTCATCATATAACATTATATTATATTTATTATCAAATCATAGACTTGTTACATGTGTAGGTCTATGTATTTAATACTAGTGAATATTGCTTAGAGTCCTTATAGGTTTTAGAATGTCCTGTTCTTTCAGTTCTGTTCACGATCCATTCCTGTCATGCTTTATTTAGTTTAGTAGTGTAATGGTTAAAAATTATGCCACATTAATTGTTTAATTGGCAGTATTTTAGGAGGTGTATTTAAATGCATTGTTGGTGATTGTCAGTGGTTTGAAAAAGTTTGGCAAGAGCCAAACGAAAGCGCTCACGTGAAGGAGATTTTTGTCGATTTTATTTTTAAATAAACGCTACTTTTGGATATAAGTGTTATTTGCGATCTTTTGTGGATGTCATACACTCAGCGACCAGTCCCATTGTGCTAGTGACTTTTTGAACTGCCATAGTGGCTCCAGTAGAGAAATGTGCCATCACTGCAAATCCAGGTAAGTACAAACCCATGAATGACTCTGATAATGACTGATATAGTTTGTAAGGTTATGGAATGTACCATAGCTTTATTTCATAAACAATGATATAGGGAAACTAGCCTGGCTCCGTTTCACAGAGGATGGAGTCCTGACTGCATCCCAGGTAATTGGAGTTCAGTTAATGCCCCAATACTAGAGGATATAGGCATGGAGGGGTGGAAGTGTAGCAGGCTCTTCTAGCTCCGAGGACTTTTCTCCTCTTAATTTGAAGAGCAAATAAATAAACAAATAAATAAATAAATAAAGTCCTCTCTATAACTCTGGCATTCGAAGTCCAGTCCTCACCCTCTCGACTCTTTACTGGAAGAGCAGAAAAAAAAGAAGAGCTGGGTGCTAACACCCTCCCTTCATGCACTGCATAAAAGCAAAAAAAAAGGCCCTTTCTCTGATCTGGCATTTCTGCTAGAAGAAGAAACACCAGGTTCTTAAGTCCTAGCCATCACACTATACATGAGAGCAAAATAAAAGATTCCTTTTCCAATCTAGTGCTTCTGCCTATGAAGAGACGTACCAAGACGTAATGCCCTGTCCCCTCACACCCTCATGTGATAGCAGTATAAAAAAACTCTTTTGTCCAATCTGGCATTCTTTCCTTCTGTGCTAAGGAGGAGTGCCAGGTCCTGTTATGTACTTAACTGTATATTGCTTTGTGTTTTTTCTTTCAGGATTTTGCACCTTACTGTTTGATAGTTGAATGTACTTAAGAACATCCCAAGATTACTCTTGCTGGTCTGTGTCCTTGGTTCCGTGATCCCCATTTGTAACTTGAAAACTGATTTCTAGTTATATGCTAATAAGGTTAAAGTGAACAGTAGGGACAGGGCAACTGAGACAAGAAATGGACTTATGTATTTATTCATGGATGTTGTGGCACACTGTGTCTGTAGTGGTGGTGGAATCTTATGGCTTATATATCCACATTTCAGTCTTATTGTACATTTTTCCCTAAGCTGGGGATTGTAGACTGGAGAGGCATACTATATTTTATTTTATATTTTGTGCTAATCTACAGTTAAGCTTGCTTGCTTGATTTACTACTTTTCTTTTTCCTTTCTCTTTATTTTACCCCCTGTTGACCATCAAGCCTCTACCAATGTGTGTTGAAGTCATTCTTTCTTCTGTTCTGCGTAAACCCAGTATGGGGATAGTTGACCAGGGGGTCCATCATACAGGAAGACATGGAGGTATCTATATACATTCATTAGCATCTCAACAAGGAGAGTGTTTCTGTAAAAGCCTTAGTCCTTGCCCTAATAGCTGATGTGAGAACCATGTATCAGCAGATATCCTACAGACTGCACATGTATGTGCATGCTTCCACCCACATGCTGCGAGTACTGTTGTTACTAGATTGGGTCATTAACCTCATGCCCACATTCCTGGTGGTTTTGGTACTGCACAAGCCTCCTTTTGCATAGTGGTAGTCAACCAACCAGAAACCACCTTTCACTACCCCCCCAAGGCAGGCTAACCGGCACCAGCCACTTGCTCCCATCATCTGCTGCTAGGCTGTTACATAGCTTATGCCTCTATTTGGGCTCAGGTCATCTGAGTCGCAGTCAGGACAAAGTTTTCTATGTATGCTACAGAGCCATCTTTTTAGACTACACACTCTGCTTAATAGACACTCCAAATGGGAAATTGCACTTGTGCAGACTGATTAAGTCATGCAGCTTTGCACTTGCTGGTCTGCTCTGCTCTCCTCCCACCCACATCACCAGTCTTCCCACTCTCTACCACAGTTATAGTGGCAATCACCCTCAAGCCATTTAACCCTTTCAGTGACTTTTGCATTCTTCCATTTGATACAGCAACACTCGCCATAGCAGCATTGTTCTCATTCAACCCATTTTTCCTGTCAGTTACTTAAAGAAATGTGCACCTTTAAATAAAGCAACAACAACAGTATTAATTTGACTATAGACAGTATAAAAGCACTTTAAACATCTACTGTACAGAAAAAAAAAACATAAATGAATTACTCATCAAAGTGAGAATGATTCTAACTATAACAGTTAGTGCACTCTGACTAGGAGAAGATTGCCTTATTAAAATAATTCTTTGGTGATAAAATAATATCAAACTTAGAGTAGAAGAACAGCCCCATAAAGGATACAATTGCAAAACTACTACTTAGGTTTGTTGAATCAAACATTTCCAGCAGTCTAACTGTACTTCAAAAAACTTTCAGAATTAGAATTAATCTCTTCAAACACCAAAAATTCAACAACTGCTCATCTAACACATACACTTATGGAATATCACCGCACTATTGCTAATACTTTTTAGTGACATACAGCTCAATACAAGGCTACCCATAAATAATAATACTATCCCCTTAACCATACTGACCAACCATATTAACTAAAGTACTGCTTATTTAATCTACATAAAACAGATCCACTCTAGAAACTTGAATGTTAAAGCCTCTCCTCCCTGCTCCGTCTTAGTCGCTGCTGATTCATGGCAAAAATATGTGTGTTGTACATCTGCCAATGTCAAACAAACCACAGCTCCTTCTTTGACAACAGTCTATAGATTTGTGTACACAGACGCATCCCTCACAGCAGTCCAGGTCATTGCAGACTGCTCAGATTTTATTGTGGTTTTCTTGCAAATCATTGAGTACTAAAGTCACTAAATAATGCCAGACATTTGAGGTTCAGATTTTAGGTCCTTCAGAAAATGCATGTTAACACAAAACCTGTTGTTCTGGCAACTGTTTAAGAGCAATATCTAAAATCTCTCCTGGTTTTGGAGTCTTTGCTCCCCCATTATTTTAGGCTCTATCCAGATTTCTTGCACTAAGAGGTTGAGAGGTGTGCATGGAGGTTTTATGCTATTGCTTAAAAAAGTGCAGGCAACAATAGTTAATGATGCAAAACCTAGGCAGCTACAGTTTCAAACTGGGTAGCACTTCAGGTCATTATAGATCACAATTTAAAATATGTACCTTGCCACAATATACATTCCCCCACCTTCTTCTTATAAGCAAACAGAATTCCGCATAAACTTAAAAATGTATTCCAAAAATTAGTCATGAACTAAAGCAATGTTTAAAAATGTCACACGGGACAACCAATTGGTTAAAAACACAAAAAGACAACATCTAGCAAAGCTAGAATTTTTCGTGTGTGATACCTTAAACCTCTTGAATCAGAGGCAACATGGGGTATATGTAAATTACACTTTAAGGATATCAAGTGTTTCAGCTAAATGGCAATTCTGAATGTCTAGGACTTTTTTCTTTTACTTTTACTTTTAAGTATTTTATGGACAATTTCAGGCCCATAAAAAGGAGGGGGGTTGGCTTTATTGGCCTGAAATTGTCCATAAAATGACTTAAAAGCAAAAGGAAAAAAGTCATAGACATTCAGAATTGCCATTTAGCTGAAACACCTGATATCCTTAAAGGGTAATTTACATATATCCCATGTTGACTCTGATTCAAAAGGTTTAAAGTATCACATAGTGGAAATTCTAGCTTTGCTAGATTTTTTTTTGTGGTTTTAAAAAATTAATCATGACAAAAAAAATCACAGTCCTGGACAGTATGATTATCAGCTGGTTAGGTAATTCAAAACCACAAATGAACAGAATGTTATCTCTAAACAACCTTAAACAAAGACCTGTACCCAAACACAAATTCTTTATTTGACATGCTCACCACAAACGTGGCAAAAAATGTATAGCTGTAGCAGATCTCCCAGATAGCCTCTGGGACCACTGCCCATTTGCCTCTATATGGTCATTTAAGGCCCAAAACATCCACCCATACGAAAAAGTAATCCAGTCTAACTCAGGATCTGCGGAAGACATCCTCTAGACTGAATCTGAAGGAACAGAGAGGCAACAAATTTACACAGAGACATACACAGTTTCAACACTAGCCACCTTTTATAATCTAGTCAGAAACATTCAAAGTATCTCATTAAACTAAGGTGGATAAAATGAGTTACTTGCCCATGGATTGCCTGAGGCATTAAAGAAATCTTCAAGCAAAGAGAACAGGTTTGCTCAATCTCTTTAACAGATCGACTTAAGATTTTCAAAAAATCATTGCCATGATTTAAAAAGATAGAACAGTTATAAATAGAGCAAAAAGCTTACATCAGAGCCAGACAAAAACTTCCATTATACAAACCAAAAAATTTTGGACGTTATTTAAATTCATATCAAATAACCTAGAAAATGTCCCAAGCTCTATCCAAATACTAAATGAAGGCTTTCTAGATAGCATTATAGATCTTATCATTTGGGCATTAACACTCCCAAATACAAAACTTGTACTAAACACAATCTTCACTAAATACTAAATAATATTACTCTTCTATAATTCCCACATTCAGCTTCAGAAAAGTCAGAGCCGTAGGAGTGCAAAGGTCCATAAAAGAGTGGGATACTGCAAGAAAAATATAACTCCCACAGAATGTACCCTGAATTCTAAAGATTACCTCTCCCCTTATAGCAAAACAGTTTATCTTTAATCACAGGTAACTAACGCTATAGTTTGAAACATGGATACATAATACTCATTGCTAAAGTAGCCACATGAAAAACACCTTTACACTTTAGTTAAGACCCAATCAAATTATTTGTCCACTTGGTAAAATTCTACTAAAGATTATGTTATAAACAGGTAATAGATCATATCACCAACCATGACCTGCTAAGTAAAACCCAACATGGCTTCATGACAGAATATAACACCTGGCAGTTATATAAACAGTAACAGTACAAAGCTAAAGGGCCATGACCTGATAGATGCTGCTGTCTTTGTTCTAAAGTAAGACTTCAGAATTGTCTGTCATAGCCTATTTCTTACCTGTAAGGCAAATTTTCAGTTTACAGAAACTGCAATCATTTTTTATAAATATTTAACTATGAAAACATTTTTCAGTTTTCCATAACAACATCACCTCAGGTAACGGTACATTATAAGTAGGCCCCCACAGGAATGATCACAGTTTCCCATAACATTACCGCAGACAAGGGTACATTACAAATATGTTCCTACGGGTATCTCAGGATCACTTTTGTTTTCCTATTCATCAATAAATTAGTAGCAGAGCTGGCCAGTATCAACTGTGCTCTTTATGCAAATGAGGTACTCACAGACACACGCTCATTTCACAACATTGTCCATAGGAATCTATAAAATGATTTGAACCTCCTGTGGCACTGGCTAAAGTCCACTGGCTAATTATCAGCTATACCAAATCTTTAAAAGTAGCTTATTCCTGATCACACCTACAAATAACAGACCCTCAAGGGACTGATTTCCCATCAGTTACAAAGCAGAAATATCTTGAATTAATTTTGACTGACTGCTAATATTTCATCCATTACTGAAAACACATTTCAAAAAGTCAAACTGTTTAACTATGCCTACAAGTTCCAGTACCTTTTTTATATTGTAATCCAGAACAGTAATATTGGTAAACATGGTGCTCCCTAAACTAGAACATTGCCATCTCATAACAGCATTAAACTCCACCAATAATACAAATACCTTGCCAACTACAACTAATAAACAATGTTGTTTTGTCTTTTTGTCAGATGGTAGAGAACCCCACAACACAATTCTTCAAAAGGTAAACTGGCTACCGGTCACAATTTAGGAAGCCCTAAGCTTGAAAGCACTTATATTCATACTTTAGGCTACTGCTTGCCACTAGAAATGTATAAGAGCTAATATATACTCACAAGGATCAGCAATGGCAGCGCACCATTGACTTCATTTTTTAACAAAAGCTTAACAGGGAAGTCCTTTATTAAAATAGCTCCAGTGGCTTGGAATGAACCAACTCACAAAATTAGAAACCTTAATAGCAGAATGATGAAGTACATTGAATGTAAAGGGATAATGTGATGATGTGTTGTTAAGAGAAGCTCCTGTTATCTGTTACACGTTATCTGCTGTCATCCTCAGACAGTTTCATCATAAGCAATTGGTGTGTCTACTGTTTCAGAAATGAGTGCTGTTGCCAGCTATCCTGACTGGGGTGAAAGGGAGCAGGCATAAAGATCTGTTTGAGGGCAAGTAATTATACAAAGAATTGCTGTCATAATAGAAACTTAACTTCCTTGGTAAGATATTGTATATGACATTACCATGTATTGCGTAGTAAAGAGTTAGAGATGACCAAAGATGAAATCATTCTATATTTTGCCAAGGTCATATTCTCATTCAGATGTGGTGACAGATGGAGAATACTAGTCTAACATGCATAACAATTTGTTGCATTCACAGTGACACAGATGACCCTTTCATCCCCTCACTTCTTTCGTCATTCCAAAGCTGTTGTGACTCTTTCTGTATCTTTTTATTCGATTATACTGTCTGAAAACTCATTCTTGTTGTTTTCTGCCCTTTCAGTGAAGAAGTAATTTCTCATGCCACTATTAAACCTGTTGCCTTACCCTTCTATTTATGCCTCACCTCATTTTTCCAATCATCTTGTAACCCAGGGACAGTACTCCAAAGCTGAGTCTGCAAAAGAGGACCAGTGAACTACCTCAGTTAGCAAACTATCTAGCTGACTGACTACTAAATTCCTGCTGATAGTCACACACCTCACCATACCCCATATTCATCTGTGTACCCTACTCAACCATATCCCTACCTCTTTGTTCTTTATTGTAGCCCGTATTCCATCCCTTTTATCATCGCTGTTATTTCTGTGTACCCTCTGTACCAGTTTTATCTCTCTTCTCCTTTGCATTTACAGATCTACACCCACCATTCCAGATGTGACTACCGCACTCCCTATCAAGGGTGGAGCTAGGCATACTCAGTGTACTCAAATGAGTACATTTTTCTGAACATATCTAAGAAACTTCACCATCAAACAGCACAGCATGTTTAGAGCTCAGTACATTAGTGTCTGCTATATAGTGCTATACAAGTAACACATAATAAGAATGTACTTCTAAAAATAACCTTTTATGGTTATATTTGGCAATAATTGAAAATAGTCTATCATTCTCTGAAGTGTATAGGGGCATCATTTTGATGACTGAGTACATTTTTTAAATGATGCAAGGGTGGTGAGGGCAGCAAAATTAGGTCCGAGTACAAAATATAAATTTCTAGCTACACCCCTGCTCCCTATGCATCAAAACTCTGCACTTCATCTCTTGGGCACACCTCTTCGATATACATCCCATTATCCTGTTAACCAAAGTGGGATAAAGGTCCAAAAATAGGACATTTTTTTTAAATATTGCTCTTACAAACTTAGAATGTTTTGCATTAGCATGAATTTTCTGAAGGGTATGAAGTCTGAAACTCAAATATCTGTCATTATTTTCTAACTTCAAGTTTTAATGATTTGCCACTAATTTGCTAGGAAAGCACAATTTTATGAAAAGCTGACCAAACATATGACGCAAAAATCTGGACATTCTGCAAAAATCTGTACAGTTGGGAGGTATGCAGCTTCTGTCTTGCTCTGGGTGCTGGGAACTCCATGCACATAAGGAGTTTCTGAGATAAGCAAAAAAAAAAACTGCTTAATTCTCTCACCTAGCTGTTTTGAAATCAGTGTGGCATAAGGCTTATTCAATCAATGTGAACTCTTGTTCAACATGTCAGAAACATTTCTCAACAAGTCATGTCAATGGTCTGCTGTATGCGATAGCAAGGAGTTCTTCCTATTGCGAAAGTAAAATAAAGTATGAATACAGAAGTATATATTCACAAGCACAAGAGCAAGTGTTTTTTTCTTTTTTTAACTGCCACTGGCTGCTACTATCAGTACATAGGAAAGTAACCTTTAATTTATTTAAATGTTTGTGAATGTATGTATACATTCATGCATGCATGTGTGGAGGGCTGTAGCTACTCTTAGGTGTCCTTGATTTTGGAGAATATCTGATATTTTGCTTCATATGTTGGTCTGTTCCTCATAAAATTTGGGGATTGCTGTTACTAAATAATTATGATATACATTTGAGCATCAGTTAGACTTCATAGGCCACAAAAAGCATATAATTGTAAGCCTATAAAGGCTACAGCTGTACCCTGATTTTTGATCCCTTGTCCACTGCTGTGTTTAGCTTTTTCCTTGATTCTGAGCTAAGAGTTTAAAAGGTATGTGGGGATGGATATTGTAGTGGCTGTAATGTGACAATGAGCTGAGAACATAAATGTGACAATTATTTGTGCATTTATTCATTCATTTCATGCGATCAAAACCAGAGATGGACACTCACAGTCATACAACTGACTGATCAATCACATCTGTGTATGTGTGTGTATTTTGTTCTTTTCCTAATAAAGTTTTTTTTTTTTGAAAAATCAGCAATGACAGATATTTCAGTTTCAGATGTCATAGCCTTCAAATAAGCATGCTAATGTGAACCCTGTTATTCTGGCAAGTTTCTAATTGCATAAAGATGATAGTTGTCACTGACTTTGATCCTTTGTCCACCATTAATTTTTGCTTGTCCCTTGATTCTAGAGTTGAGATGTTGAGAGATATGTGATGAAGAATGTTGCAGTGGCTTTCACATTGTATTCTGACAGCAGTGAGCAGCTATTTATGTACTTATTCATTCATTTATTGCAATCAAGCATCTGCAGTCACACCTCTCAATTGTACAGATTTTCGCAGAATGTCAAGATTTTTGTCTCATATTTTTGGTCTTTTTCTCATAAAATTCTGTTTTTCTGGCAAATTATTGTCAAATCATTCAGGGCTGAAGTCAGAAAATAATGGAAAACACTTGAGTTTCAAATGTCATATCCTTCCAAAAAAATTCATGCTAATGCAAAACCTGTTATTCTCTCAACTTTCTAAGTTTGTAAATCAATATTTAAAAAGTGTCCCTATTTCATAGGTTCATAGGTAGGTACTAGGCTATTGGCCCTATGGCCTATAGAAGCTTAGCCAAAAAGGTACCTTGGCTTTTGCCACCCAAGAAAATTATTTTCCTGTGCCCCTGTTGAGCAGAGCCACAGAAGTGATCCCTAGGTTGAATTTCCTATTTCCCATCCAATCATCAAGATTTTTCTTGAAGAGTGCTAATGAGGAGCTCTGTTTGACATAGATAGGTAGTCTATTCCAGAGTATGGGAAGTCTCTGGGACAGGAATATATCCCTCCAGCATGTTCTGTTTATTGTGGTGACAAGGTTTAGTTCCCTACAGTGTGTAGCTTGGAGGGATTGGGATTTTTTTAAGTGGAGCACATCCAACAGCTCTGGGTTTGACATAGCTTTGTATGTTAGGCAGAGATCGCCTCTGAGTAGGCGATATACGATGGAGTAACTCTGGGCTTTTTTGAGACAGTCTGCGTAGGGCATCTGTTTGAGGCCAGTAATCCTCTTTGTGAGGTATTTCTGTGGCCTCTCCAGTTGTTGTAGATGTCTTGTGAGGTACAGACCAAACTGGGCGCTGTACTCTATAATGGGTCTAATGAGTGATGAGTAGAAGGGAACAATGACTTCTTTTTTTCTGGATGAGAAACCTTTTGTGATGAGGTGTGCCACATAAAAGGATTTCCTGACCACTGTGGCGATGTGATTATCAAAGGAGAGACTACTGTCCACCTGTATCCAAAAGTCTCTTATCACACATTGGTACAGAGTTTTTTCCAAAGGGGATGACAATGCACTTTTTGGCATTGAGCTTCAGGCCATGGCTTTGACACCAGGCATCTGTCTCAGTGAGGCCCTTTTGTAGGATGTCCACATTGTTAGGAGTTTCGATTATGGCTCCCAGTTTGCAGTCATCTGCAAACTTCATTAGCCAAAGGCCTTCTGTGTTAGCCTGTACTTTAGAGAAGTAGATAGAAAACAGGAGAGGACCCAGGACTGAACCCTGTGGTACTCCACTTGTCATTGGTCTGAAGTCAGATTTGGAGTCTGCTACTTTTTACAGTGTGGGTTCTGTCCATGAGCCAGTTGGCAACCCATCTTGTGACATAGGGATTTATACCTAGTTTAGTAAGTTTATCTATAATTCCAGAGTGGGGGATGGTATCGAAAGCCTTGATGAGATCTAGATAGGCTGTGCGAACCACCTTACCCTCATCTATGACTTTGGTGACTGCTTCAAAGAAGTCTATCAGGTTTAGGAGACATGATCTGCCTTTTACAAACCTGAACTCGGTGAGATCCAGAGTTTGGAGATTACCAATGTCTTTGTTTATGAGTTCCATGTTAATGGGGCGGTAGTTCCCAGGGTCCATTATGGCTCCCCCTTTGTGGAGTGGAATAACTGTCATGGTGCACCATTCAGCGGACACAAAGCCTGAGGTGAGGCTATGATTGAACATGGTAGTTAGGTGGGGTGCCAGTTCGTTCTGTAGTTCGGGTAAAACACAGCCTGGGATATTGTCAGGTCCCATGGATGCTGTGTTCTTGACTTTGGAGAGTGTGTTTTTTATCTGTGCAGCCTTGATTACAGGAACTTTGCATTCTTCCGGTATAGAGATGGGCCCTCTAGGGGGAGAGAGGGGGGTAAAGTTAGTACTGAACCTATCTGCCAGGATGTTAGCAACATCAGTTGGTTCTGTATATTTAGTGCCATTGTGCTGTAACTCAGAGCAGATCTGAATGTTGCCATTGAGATTCTTGACATAGCTATACAATGCTTTGTGGTTGTCTTTAGAGTCAGCGGCAGTTTTCATAATTAGCTTTGGAGGATTTTATGAGGGATCTCAGCTTCTTACTGAGACTGACCAGGGAGCTCCTCCAGTCATGTGATTTTACTCTTTTTTGCAACAGTTTCTTTCTTCTGTTGTAGAGTTTGTTTATGGCAGAGGACCACCAGATTGGCTTCCTTTTCTTGGAGGATAGCATCTTGGTTCTGTTAGGGATAGCATGATCCATGCACTTGTGTAGGTGCTTATAAAGTGCATTTGTGTAGGATTCAGCAGTTGTACCTCTATTGTCCTCCTGCATGGGTATCATGAAGTTTGCCACTTCTGTCTTAAGAAGTGTGAAGTTGGCTTTGGAGAAGTTTTTTACGGTGGTTTCCCTAATGGGGGGTGGGGGCGGGATGTGGATGTCTAGGGTGATTAGCTTGTGGTCAGATCTGACCAATGAGGAATTGACCTCTGGTGTGGAACACCGGTCACCCATGTTGATAATGACCAGGTCTAGGATATTGCTGCTCCTGGTGCGGGTGTGAATAAGCTGATCCAAGTCATTGGAATTTATGAATTCCAGAAAACGTTGAGCAAAAGAGTTGGTACATGAGTAGTTTTCCCAGTTAATGGTGGGGTAGTTGGAATCACCCATTATTAGGGTGTTGGGTTGTACCCTAGTATTTTCCAGTGTATCAAGAAATGAGGAGTGGGAATCCTGGGGCATGGTGGGGAGGCCTGTAGCAAGCTACAATTTGGATTGCGGTCTTACCCAGAGTTAGTTGCATTTGGATAATCTCGGATGCATTATGCTGTGCAACTAGCCTGGAGGTGTGGATATCCTTAATGAATATGGACAAGGCCTCCGCCTTTAGTGCTTCAGTCCAGGTTAGGTTGCCGAAAGGTGTGGTATGAATTATAGCCTGGTAATTCAGGGGTGCTCTGTGAAGCTTTGAACCAGGTCTTTGTCACTGCACAGATGTCGATGTTCTCCATTTTAAGGAGTGCCTCGAGTGAGTGCATTTTGAAGTTTAGACTTTTAGCATTGAGTAGCATTATCCTCAGATTTTGCTTGCTTGTACCTGTTAAGGTGGTGAGTTTGTCATTTGAACATTGCCTAAAAAAAGGTACTATAGGGGTGGCAAGTGCCTTAGCCAGTATCCAGAATCCCAAGGGCGAAAGGTGCAGGCCATCTCTGGCAAATCATCGTGGTCCGTTGATCATGTCATCCCAGGCAGGCAAATACTGGATCCCCTTAGAATGACACCAGAAGCTTAGCCAATTGTTGAAGTCAATCATTTTGCCCTTCTACTGTGGTATCATTCTGGGTGATGGCAGGATGCTACTGAGGGCTAGGGTCATACCTGCCTGGGCTACAAGATCAGAGAGCTCCTCCATGTCTCTTTTCATGTAGTCCAGGGAGGTACGTCTCAGATCATTCACACCAACATAGACAATGATAGAGTCCTATTTGTACTTGTTGTGGAGTGACCTGAGTGTGTGCATTATGTGGCAGATCCTGGCACCCGACAGGCAGCTGACAGTAACTTTCTCCTTGTTTAGCCTGGTGAGTGGAACATCAGTGTGCCTGACTATAGAGTCACCTATGACTAGAGTGTTGGGTATGTTGTTATGCCTTATGGGCTGTGGTTGAGTGGCACACACTGAGATTGTGGGCTATGTGTCATTTGGGTTGTGTTGGGAGGTGGAGTTTGCTTGTGTTTCTGCTTTGGAGGTCCCTGTTGCTTAGACAGGTTTTTATTGAGAGCCTGCGCGAATGTAGGTGTGCGTTTTGTATTTCGATGTGTGTGTTTTGGTTGTGCAGATTTTGAGGGACTATGTGTGATGTGGAGCAAGTGTTTATCTTGTCCTCTTGACTGTCTATTCCAGTCTTGGGTGAAGAGAGCTTTGCTTCCAGTTTGGCTATATAAGTGCATCTCTCACAGGTTGTAGTGTTGAGTGGTAGGAGGAGAGGGTTGTCTGTGTACATGAGGCAATTGCTGCATTGCCCCAAGATGCCCAGATTCATCAGGCAGACAGGAGAAAACACCAGGAGCTGACCCTTAGACATGCCTGGATAAGTGCTTATTTATTAAGTACTAAAAACTGCTTTCCTCTAGACAAGTGAGGAAAGTTGAGTGCTGTAGTAATTTGTAACTTATTTAGTGCTTACAACAAGTTCTGAACAAGTGCTGAGCTCAGAGAAACAGATTTGAGTGCTGAACTAAAAATCTGGCTTGTTCTAAGAAACAAAATTAATCTAAAAGGCTTCTCTCCAACACAGAAAGGTTTGGGGGCTCAGAAGCTTACAAATAGTCCTGGATACAGCAAATATGTATGTGGACTAGACTACTTACAGGGAAGGCAGGAAACAAACTTAGAAATATTTTTTTTTCTCTTCCCACATGCTGTCTTTGTACACAGTTGGAGTGCCTGAAATCAGAATATGACCTCACTGCACTCAGTTGAGTGAGCAAATGAGATGGGCCCAGAAGGAGTATCCAAATACAAGTTTACAAGAGGGGCATGCAATTTCAAAGCCACCAAGATTAACACCAAAACAAGAACGTGAAGCAGGCCTTTGCCCCCCATTATGTATGATTTCTTGCTGTAGGAGGTTGAGAGGTATGTCTGCAGTATACAATCACAGACATGCAATTGACTGTAACTGATGGTCATATCCATGTGCATATATGCATGTGGGAGGGTTAGGTGCTCTCAGTTGTCATTGATTTTTCAGAATGTCTCGGATTTTTTTTTTTGCTTTTTTTTTTTTGCTGTATATTTTGAACTGCTCTTCATATTTTTTTTAATTATTTTTGGTCCACCTTGGCAAATGATGTAAAAAGCCCAACCCCAGTGCCCCATGTCCAGGCTGGGTCTACTAACTTTATCTCCTACCACCCAAAAATTACTCCAGTACAGCTGTGGCTGGTCATGGATCCTAAGGATATACCAGAGGCTTGGCCATCTATGCTTCCATTGTGTGTGTATGTTTTTTTTTTTTTAATTTATATACTCTACCCATTTCCCTACCCTGCATCCCATGTTCACTGACTACATTCGATGGCAACACCCCTCTTTGAACCACACCTCCCCTAAGGGAGCATCAACAACAAACACCTTCCCAGCTGGAAAAGGCATGCTCAGCTGTTCTTGCCTCTCTGTTAGTCAAAAGAGCCGCTATTCAAATCTGTGTCAACTGGGCCATAGTTAGGGGTTTATCCTTCTATCCCACTGGAGCATCTGTTCCTCATAAAGTTTGTGCCTTTTCTGGTAAATCTATGAGGATCACAGTCACTAAATATGGTGGCAGACATTTGAGTTTCAGAATTAATAGCCTTCAAGAAAATCATGCTCATGTAAAACCTGTTGTTTTAGTAACTTTATAAGTATATGAAACCAGTAACTGTCCCTGATTTTGGTCCTTTGTCCACCATTATTTTTTAGCTTTGCCTTGATTTTTGAGCTGAGAGGTTGCAGCATACTGGAGGGTTGTACTCTGTATTCTGACACTAATATTCCTGTGTGGCATTTACTTATGTATTTGTTCATTCATTAATTTGATTGCAATCAGATAGCTAAGTTGTATATCACAGTTATACAAATGACTGCAAACGGTTGTCAAATCTGTGTATACTTGTACATGAAGGATGAAATGAATTAGTGTGACCAATTATTATTTTTAATGCATTACATTCTGATAAATGAAGTGTTTACAGTCGTTAAAGATGGCTGTAATTGCTGGGTAGAGGGACTATATGTGGATGAAATGTATTGATACTTAGCATTTGTTCACTTTAAGCAATCATTATTTTGGCTTTGCAGAAGCAGAGTGTATTTATGTGAAGCCAACTGGAATACTGTACTGTGTCTATTTTGTAACACAGTCTGATGTCTGAGGTGTGTACAGTCAATAATGTATATTTAATTGATGAGAATTGGGATAGTCTGTGATGAAAAAGACTGCCATGTTAGGGGAAAGTTATTGCTATCTATATAAAAGTAGCAAGATGGCCATAATGTTTTCTCTTTCCATCACAGTATAACATCGACATTTTCTCAACACATGGCTGTCTGTTAAGCTCTGATGAGTGTGTATGCAAATTATCATTTGCAGGTTGTTGCACTGAGTAGTGTGGCCACTGGTTCTCTGGTTGAGACTGTGGCTATTTCTTTTGTGTGGAGTATGCATGTGCTCCCTGTCTCTATGGAGGTTTTATCCATGTGCTTTTGTGTTTTCTTCAAACTCTTAGATATCTAATATGTGGCTCTGACCATTGTGCTTTCACTTTTATCACTGTCTAACTCCACAAAAGTGCACAGAAAGTGACAATCTTTTTTGGAGAGGTAGGAAGACGTACTATTCCCAGACCGAATTTAGATATCACTGCCAAGAATTTGTCTTCTTAGTTTATTGAAGAACTATTGTGTTAGCTTTGAATGTTAAGCTTTAGGCAAACTTATTTTCCCTTGAAAGAAAAAAAAAATAGGTTTGAATTTCTTTAATTACTGAACATGTTTTGTTAGGGTCATCTTTGGTTCAAAAAGTTGTAAAATGAGTTCAAAGATTCACCTCAGAGCATTTAAAAGCCTATGACTTCTGGGGACCCTAGTGGCTCTCAGATCCCCAGATTAATTCATTTACATACTCCAAATGTACTACAGTAGATATTTTGTCAGTTAGGATGTATTAAAAATATGGGGGAAGCTAGGAAGTAAGACAAGCAATGAAAAAACAAGAAAGAAGTAGTCTATCTGGATGATGTGGGGCCAGGATGAAGGGAAACCTGGGTAGGGGAAAGGGTCAATAGCGTACATCAGAGGTCCAATGGAGTCATTTGTCTTGGTCTCCATTTCTCCTAAGGATGGCCTTTTTGATTACAGTAAAATGTCTAAGGTAAATATAGTTTGCAAAGTGGCTGTAATCAACAAGTCCATATGGAGGCAGTCTGAGGATGAAAGCGAATGCTCCCATTTGTTGTTTGATCACTGGTAATGGTCATTGACCTGTTGTAATAGAGCAACACCCATTCCAGTTGGCCTCACCCATTCAATTGCTGCCTGCAGCCATTGCTCACAACCTCTTAGAGCAAGAAATCTGGACAAAACCATAAATAAAAGGGGGGCAAAGGCTCAAAAATAGGGACAAGTTTTAAATATTGTTCTTATAAACTCAGAAAGTTGATAGAATAACAGGCTTTGCATTAAAATAAATTTTCTGAAGGATATAAAGTCTGAAACTCAAATGTATGTCATTATTTTCTAACTTCAGTCTTTAATGATTTGCCACTAATTTGCCAGAAAACCTCAATTTTATGAAAAACAGACCAAACATATGAGGAAAGAATCTGGACATTCTGTGAAAATCTATACACTTGGGAGGTATACCTGAAGCCACCCTTGATTAGAAGTCACCAGCTGCCACTGCTTTATTCCTTGTGGTTCACTTTGGCAACCAGTAATATCCTCATATTCAGGTTCCCTGTTGTCATTCCTTCCAGATTATACACCACTCCAGGAAGTGCTACTCCCAACATGTAAACAGACTTACAAACAACCAATCCAACACAAACCAGACACAAGTTCATTCAATGTCTGCTGTCCGCTGTTAACCCACGAGTGGTCTTGGATAAACATCACCTATTATACAAGCAGATGCTTCCTCCTGAAGTGTTACAAAGGCACTTGGAAGTTTTAAGATGAATACTTTCCTTATTCAAACTCACCTTTTCATAACTTCATTTTTGATGATCTATTCTTACACAATAAGTCTCTAGTCTATGCTAATAAGTCCATGGCAAAGTTGGCAAAAGACATATATTTTGCAATCCATAAAAAACGTTTTCACTTAAAAAAAATCAGCTACGGTAAAATAAAATTAGAGTTGCAAATCATCATGCGAACTGAAATCTGCTTAATTTCATATTTTGCTATAGTGATTCCATGTGTGTGTGTGTGTGTGTGTGTGTGTGTGTGTGTGTGTGTGTGTGTGTGTGTGTGTGTGTGTGTGTGTGTATGTGTGTGTGTGTGTGTGTGTGTGTGTGTGTGTGTGTGTGTGTGTGTGTGTGTGTGTGTGTGTGTGTGTGTGTGTGTGTGTGTGTGTGTGTGTGTGTGTGTGTGTAATGAATGCAGTTCTGATGTAGTGATTCTTCCATATAATTAAAGTAATTCAAGTTCATAGGTTCATAGGTTCATAGGTTCATACTAGGCTATCTGCCCGAGGGCATTTACAAGCCTAGCCCATCGTTTTGTGGCTTAGGCCACCCCTTTAGTATGGGGAACTATACCCATTATTTTTCTGTGCCTCTGTCGAGCAGTGACACTGAGGTAATCCCTGGGGTATATCTGCGATCTCCCATCCATTGGTCAAGATTTCTCTTGAACAGGGCCAGCGAGGTGCTCTGCCTCACATGTAAGCTTGTTGCAAAGAAATGCAGTATTTTTCTCTTTGGAAATAAGAACACCTCTGCACCTCCCTCATAAGTGATATCTTACTCAGACTGATGCTATCAACAGAGAATTAGGTACACATTTTTTAACAATGCACTCTCATTTGACTACTGTATGTCGAGTACCATTAGGAAAGCCTTCTACCTTGCCCACTTAAATATAAAGGCATAGCCACCAGGTCTAAGAACATTATTGCTCATCTCAACTCCTTCCTGTTTAAGACCATAATAGAATGTAATGCCCCCTTGCTGGTGGTTGGTTTAATGGCTAAGGTGTTTACCTCACAGACAAAAGGTGCAGAGTTTGATTCTCATCTTTGTGGAAGCTTAGCTAGGCTTGAAAAGCCCTCCTGGGTCATTAGCCCAGTAATCCCCTATGAACCTTTGGCACATATCTATCCAGACATATTGCCCAACCAGAAAAAACATTGCTTTATCACAAGAAAATATTAGATACAAGTTCCTTCAGTTTTAACGATCATCAAAAAACATCTATCACTTTACTCTGTGTCTTACAGACTTCTACATGGTGACTACTGCTTAGCTTACAAGGCTGCAAAAGAAGATATCATACCTGACCTTTTTTTATATTTTTTGTAAAACAGGTAGCACCACGAATACCTGATCGAGAGACTCTAAACCTACATTGTTATATTAACAAAACCTGTTAGTGGGAAATATACCTCTCCCTAAGGATCCCCTACCAGTAGAATGAGCTCCATCTCCATATCAAAATAATCCTTTAACTCTCTTGAAAACTAACTAGGATTAGTGGATGAGGATCAGTTACTTCACCCCAAGTCTAGTTCCACAGGAAAGCAAGCAGTGGGAAATGCAGTGGTTAAGATCCTAATACCTCTGATGGCTGTGAGCCTGTGGAGAGAAGCTATAAACTCATGTATAACTGTTCTTTCCTTTAACACTCCTCTGCCCCTTTTGCTTTGCCTGTACTCTATTATCAGTCCCTAGTAGGGACGGCTGTTTCCCACCCTCAGTACAAAGTGTTCTGTCTTTGAAGAGATGTCACAACAGTGAAACCATTTGTTTGGAATACCCATTTCTAACAATAATAATAAAGATAAGCAAAAGCAATAATAAAAGTAATGTGTGGGTTGTAGTGCAGTAGGGTTGCATTATTTCCCTGCAAATCTGACATCTTTGCAGCCTTCAGACTTGGGATCATCATAAATCTTACTAGTATCATTCTATAGAGTCAATTGTTTTACTGTTTTTATATTTTGTTGAATGGGCATTACCTCACTGAGATCCAGTATTCTCCGTAGGAGTTTGGAAGATAATATAAGAATTTCAAACCAAGGTAAGATGAAAGCAGCACAAACATTACAAAAACTAACAAGGGAGAGGGTGAAAATGACTGGCACTAGTTAGATTTGATTGTCCAGTTATACTGTTAGAATTAATCCCTGCCTTTATTATTAAAATAACAAACTAAGGCTTTAGTTTCAAAGCAAAATTACATAAAGTAATAATTCACAAAATAAGGAGAAATGCAATTTGCATAGAAAAGAAATACAATGAAAATAGAATGTTATATTAAAATAAAATTTAAATTAAAATCCACATTGATTCCCCTTTATTTTTCTACATTATCCATAACTTCAGTTGTTGAAGTAAGTGTGGGACATGAATTACTTTACTCCCCGGATTCATGAAGCCTGCGCCAGGCGCAGGTGTAGCGTTAGCGGGATAACACCAAATATGTCCGCCGAGCGATTCAGGTATGAACCAACTCCATGTGCACTACCGGCGTACGCCAGATCTACGCAGCCCTTGGCATAGATATGCAAATCACCCCATGCACAGTGTCGCACCATGCTAATGAAGGCATACAGTAATTCACAAAGTGTGCAGGCGTAGCGCAAGCCCATGGAAATGTAAACCAAAAAACACAGTTTACATTTTCCCAAACAGAACATCGGAGTTATGGAAGCAGACCAGACTCATGTATTACAAAGTTAACATATGCCAATGACTAAATACAAAGCCAATGGCACAAAAAAAGATGCACAACACCTCAAAAACAACATTTAATGTCATGTCCACAGTAACGCACAGTACAACCGCAGGGCATGTGCGCACAAACAGGAATACAAAGGAAATATATACAAATGTCATAAAATCATAATGTAAGGCAAATCAGGATTTCACCATAATACGCAATGGTAGGCATGGCACACCACAAGCAAGGCGCAAGGGTTGCCAAGGGCCCGCGACAGTGTTCGGCACTGTAACGATGAATTAGTAGCCAATGCCATGCAAATGAGGCAGGTAATACTGAATCGCAAACGTCTCGCCGGATTAAGGATGAACCTGATGGCGCAGCACTATAACACCGAGGAGTGTATCAGAGGTGATACATGACATCAGCAAAGGGGTGTGCCACCGTATCAGTAAGCACATTGGAGCAATGCAAATCTGGCCTGGCCATTGCTAAGCAAAGCTGCAGGACAGGGGTTGGGAGGAAGGTATAGAACCGTTTAGCTGAGAGCACACATGGTGCCCGAAAGCGCATGTGTACAGGGATGAAATCGTGCCGAAACCCGGTAAGCGGATGCATGCGCCACGAACAATAGCACAAACAGGAAGGTCAGGGGAAGAAAAGAAGGAAATGCCGAAGCAGGGTAATTGGCGTACTAATGAGCAATTAACACCAATCAACTCACAGTGGCCAATCGACAGCAGTAGACAAGCCTGCATTCAGAAACCTGCAAAACAGGATAGGGGAGGCATAGGATTGCAAAGAAAAAAGGGGAGGACTTGGAATGGAAAGATAGGAGAACTGTCATAGCAGAGCAAAGCAAACCAACAGTAGACCGGCAATAGCACACATTACGCAAGATAAGCCAGGTCTAGGAAAGTACAAATGAAAGCAGGCTGCTGGATGCATGCCAGCAAATGGTAGGTATAATGTGCACAAATGTAAATGGAAGGGCAGGAGGTAATTCACGGCATCCAAATGTAATGCAACACCAAAGGCAGCACAATAGTGGTTCCATTAATAAAACACAGAAGATACCCTGTAGCCACGATCGTACATACATACCTTATGACATCATCAGTGTTCACAGCAAAACAGTATAAAGTGTGAAAGCACCCAACACACACCTGTGTATTCCCAAACACTGCACCATAGGTGTAAACAGATGGGGAACTTTTAAAATGTACATGTTGGGAGCTGCCATAGCTGTGATTCATCAGCATGTGTTACAGACCAACGGTGTTGTGGAGGATGATGCCGACAACCACCGTAGGCCTCGGAGGAGGAGAAGAGTGTTCAGACCAAGGGTAACTTACCAGGGGCTACATGATCTGGAGATAGTAGAGCATTACAGGGTGAACAGGGACATCTTACAGCAAATAGTAGAGCTGTGCCAGCAATGCCTGAGAACCAGAAACAACAGAGGGGAACACATCCCAGTGGACACGAAAGTATGTGTAAGCTTGCTAATACTAGCCACAGGTACCTTTCAAAGGCCAACTGGAGATATAATGGGGATCTCACAGGCATCGGCATCCAGGATAGTACACCAGTTCCTGGATGCCATGTTACCACATGCCAATGAGCATATATACTTCCCCCGAACTCAGGAGGAATTGGCCAGCAATATGCATCACTTCCACCATGTGGCAAACTACCCGGAGGTACTGGGTGCGATAGACTGCATGCACATACAAATCAAGTCACCACCCGGTGAGTATGGTAGGCGCTACATAAACTGCAAGGGATTCCACTCCATCAACTGCCAGGTCGTGTGCAATGCCCAGGGCATTATCATGGATGTGTGTGTTGGCAGCCCTGGAAGCTACCACGACTCCCATATCTGGCATGCCTCACAGCTGTAGCAGGTATTTGTCAGGGGGGGCATCCCACAAGGCCACCTTGTGGGGGCTGCTGGCTATGCACTGGAGCCGTGGATGATGACCCCCATCAGAAATGCACACACACCAATGCAAGAACGCCATAATGAGGCACATGCACAAACCAGAATCATCATAGAGTGAGTGTTCAGGATGCTGAAATCATGGTTCCGGTGCTTGGACACATCTGGTGGAGCCTTGCAGTACTCTCCAGGCACATGTGCCCACATCTTCATAGTATGTGCCATGCTACATAATATGATCCTGCGGAAACAGCTGTTGCAGGGTCAAAATTGGGGAGGGCCTCACAGCCCACTGCAATTGCCAAGGCCAACACAGGCACAGAGGGATCCAGACCATGGACACACTGTGCCAGCCCCAGTAGGCAGATGGAGGCGTGCCCAATATGCCTATGCCTTGGCAAAGAGGGAACGTATAGCACAAATCTTGACAGTGTAGGCTCCCACAGACTGACACCCCTCCCCACCTGCTCACACAGTAAAATGGATGGCACACAAACACAACCATCTGTAAATTGTGATGTATAGGTGGCCCACTGTGGAATCCTACATAGGCAGCCCTCAAACATTGTACACGCAACAGCCTTTGGAACATGGAAATGTCAACACCTGAACAGTAGACGCGCCTATCAGCATCTGTCGGTGCTGTGTGTATAGGTTCTCAGGTACATCGGTAGGTACACACCCGATTGTCAGAGGCAAAACACCAAATGGGGCAAACAGTGACTCCCATTGTCACAACATCAAGTAAGCAACTGTCACTTACTGGAGCAAAGGCAATCACGGGAGCACATGTGTGTAAGCACTGTCCTACACACACTCATCATGGATTCCCCGCTGCGTTACTGAGGGGCTTCACAAAATGTAATCATGGATGTTGTGTCAAGGCAGGGGATGTACCCATGACAGGCATTCGTCACCCCAGCATGCTGCATCCACGGTCATATGAAGGTGTAGCACATTATCGAGTGTAGCTAATTGTGATATACATACCCAATGCCGGAGTACAGCCAGTAAACATCACATGGACATACCATTAACTGGACTCATCAATTTGTAAACTAACAGAGTTATCCATGTGAGTGCAGTGTGGAGTAACTGCTGTAGTGTACTTCACATACAAAATGACATAATACATGTACAACCCCCAGATGTCCAAGTGGTATACATGCAGTGTCTGTTGTGCACGTTCCCGGTCCCACGTCCCGCAAAGGGTGTAATGTAATCCCGATGGCACGGGTAATGCATTCCGGATGCAGATCATCAGAATATGTGCAGCACACATTAGCAGGAATAAGCATTGCCCACAGCTGGTCAGCGATGTTTAAATACGACTATACGGATATGCGTGAAACAGGGCTAAGCTTCACCAACCACTTCGCACATCACAGTCAATGATGTACAGAAGAGGTGAAACCAGCATTAGTCATCCCTAAACAAATAGCACCTGCTCTAAAGGGTAAAACGATCACTGCCAGGAGTGTAACAGGCAATCATGTATACAATCACCCAACACTATTGTTAGCCAAGATGTACGTACGGTAGGGTTGCCACATTTCAAATGACCAATGTGGGACGTATGCCAGATGTCTGCAGGACAACACATACACCCAGCCAGTATAAAAACCAGAACATCAGTGTTTTGCATAGATAAAAAGCTTATTCTAGTAATGGTCGCAGGTATGTGTTCCATGTCCTGTAACATGTAGGTGGGTCAGATACAGAATAAGTGTTTTATGCAACTATTACATAAACTATAGGGAATATGTTTGTCCCAAAGTCGCAGGACATTTGCTATGTTCACAAATATTTTGCAGGACACAACTGCACAAAGAGGGACTGTCCCTCGCAAAGTGGGACGGGAGGTAATCTTAACCTATGGCAGGTGTGTAATGTGACAGGTACAGACACAAACGTGCGGAGTCCAGGAAACACAGTATACACTGACAAACACACAATGAAAGGTGTAGCGTGCCTGTCACCTTCCCTGTCTGAGATATGTATATATATATATATATATATATATATATATATATATATATATATATATATATATATATATATCTACACATATATAATACAGATAGAAAGGGCAATAGTGTGATATATGTCGATATATAAGGGGTCACTGACATCTGCAAATATATAGATAGGCCAACGACATTCAAAACACCTTTGAGGTACAAATAAATAGTATACCGCCAACTATGGAACGTGTCACACACCGACACGCATAGCCAGGAGGCTGAAAGACAGAAAGAACACAGTACTGGAACAGTAGAACCATGAGCAATATGACAATAGTAAGGACATGTAGTCACCACTGCCGGCGGTGAGGTCCACATAGGTACCATGTACAACTGTGGTTGTGAATGATGTAGCCTGTGTATGTGTGTGTTGAGGGTGCCATGTGTGTTTCCGTGTGACTGTAAAGTGTGTGTGTGTGTGTGTGTGTCTGCATCGTGTGTCTGTAGGTGGCAACGCGGAGGTAGATGATTACGGTAGGTGCGGGAATAGCTACCCGTAGGCATGTGGTAAATACCTGTCCCACATTGGGAGGGACATCCCCCCCTGGGCAGGTGTGTCCTGACATGAAACATTACAAAGAGCAACTGTCCGAGAGTTTAGGACATTAGTATGTCCCAAATATTATGCAATAGTTGCAGGAAATACTCATGCCTGTATGTAAGAAACGGAAATGTTACATGCAAACCAATAAGTAGTTAAGGTCCAAGAACAATTGGTATGTAATGAGGATAAAAGTATGTGCTATCCTGTGTACTGACCGTGGCCATATGTCAGCCTGTAAACACCACTGTGTGACCCACAAGTGTCCAACTATGGCCATATGAAAAGGTGGAAAGCCATGTCACAGAGGGTCTGACACCAACACCACTGCAATGACTGCAAATATCTGGGACAGACATACACGGGATAACAGTCATTTAGAAATATCCCTGCACATTTTGCCGTACATCCGGAGGTATGGAAGTATCAACCTCACCTGCATACCATATAGAAACCAATTAACAATGGCCCAAAGTAAATTCCCATAACAGAATCCTATTAAGTGATAGCACTGTAATTAGGGAAGGGGCCCACACACATATATATGGACTACGTAGAAATGCAAGCCCCACAAAACTGTATATGCTAAGTACACCCGCCTACATCCCCCACACTGGAAACAATAGCAATACAGACTGTAATCACAGCACAAATATCCAGTTAGTCAATTACATCTGCTGAAAAGTTAACATACCTTGTGAGAGACACATTTAAAGGCACCATGCAAAATTGTATCCGTCATATAACGGAACAAACGGCGATGTTACAGGTGTTTGCAATAGTCCATTATCAGATGGGTGGGATGACAGGTACAGTCACAGGTAGAACCACATACTCAAGCCATCACACACAATCCACGGAGGACATGACTCCAAAATACACTTGGCTCTACACATAGCAGTTGCAATTACACACAACAAAACACAATACAGGCCGTCTCCCTGAAGGCAGGGCAAATGGCCAACACCCAAGTGGAGAATTCAATTATACCCCACTGTTGCCGCATAATTGGTGAATGGAGTAGCTGCACAGCTGAAGTGCACATAATTAGTCACACCAGAACACCAATTGGTGGCAGTAAACCACATGTTGCAGGTATCGACGTATATAAGGATGACTTGCCAGATATGCAAACTGTATGCTCATACCGTAAAACAGTTTAAAGAGTGATACAGAAGAGCGAGATAGAGACAAAATACCGGAACGATATCAAGGTATGTAGAACACTAACTGTATGTATAGTGTGTTCTGTATTAAGTTATGTCAGTGTATGCATAGCCTGCTTTGCAGTAATTAAAAGTGTCCTCCATGCATAAAGTGGGAAATGGTATTTATGTAGTGATGTCTTGCTGATCATACTAATGCTAGTAGAAGTTGTGCGTCCAGCAGTGGGCCACAAGGTAAACAGCACAGACACCACAAGGGATGCAACATGACAGCTTTAAACAGAACAATGTCATACAACCTGCCGTCAGTGGCAGGGTATGTCCAATAAGTTTGTGCCATAGCAGGGGATAGTATATGTGGATATACTGTAACAGTACGCATGTGTATGGGCATATAACATCAATCACATGTCTAAGGTGGTCCCTCTTTGCAAGTATGCTTTGAATTATGGGATACCATGTAAACATGTGTAATGTATAGTACAGTAGATTGATATGTCAGATATGCTACACAGGAGAACAGGCATATGATGCATACCAAAGGTATCGTATAGTGATGTGAGTAGTATGTAATTAATTTATGTATAAACAGCTATGATGAAATAAATAATGTAATCCACTCTGTGCATTTGCAAAGGACGCAAACATTACTCCCATACTAGAATAGCAGAAGAGATGTGACAGACAAACAATAACATGATTGGCGTGTACAATAACAGGATACATATGGCCTGTAGTCATGGGACATTGTAATAGTGTGACAGCTAATCTAAATGGAAGGGCTATTCCAGTAACCATGCACAAAGGACATGTAATAGCTCCACAGGTTCATAGTGGGGTACCATGCAGTCTGGCAAGTCTATGTGTAACAACAACTACAGTGTGCACACCATTGACACCTCTCTAGGGTAGTGTCCTGTGAACAGAAGAGCCATATGTAACCTGCATCTCTGCACAGTACAGCCACTGCAGTGATCCCTGGCGTACATGTGTCCACCATCCACCAAGTGAGGTATCACAGGAACACTGCTACTGACTGTCCATGCGTGATGTACATAGGAATCCTGTCCCAAAGAATGGTGAGTGTCTGGTCTGGGAATGCAATCCCCAAGCACATGCCACACACTGTCGCGTGTGTGCACATATCCATGAGCATCATGCTCATAGTGGCTATTGTTTATGTCACGTATGTGGAGTATATCCATTAACATATTTGCAGACATGGGCCCTGTCTTTGCAGCAGAGGTCACCCCTGAGTATGTAGTCCACAAATGTGTACAGATGTGGTGTCTGTACATCAGCCGCAAACTTTAACTGTCGTAGCTCAATAAACGTCATGGCGTTTTAATGTTGAGTTATGTAAAGCTGTTGTGTAAGGTACACCCTAAGCGGGGTGTTGTACCCATGGATGTGTGTATAAGTCCGGTGTTCAGAGGTACAATGGGTGCCTATGTACCAGCTACACACCCAGTACAGACAAGTGTGGACACGTAGAAGGATATCCACGCCACAGTGGCAATGTGGTAATCACAGGAGTGTGTGCGACATACATGTGTTTTGCAAACACATACAATGTGACATGTATGTAGGGGACAAACACCTATGTGATAACCAGTGGGTGGGTGGATGGTGTACTGCAAAGGTGATGTTCATACCAAGTTTCATGCAGGTTGAGGCCATGATGTTCATATCAGGTATCCGTCACAGTGACACCCATATGGATGGGGCCTGTATCAGCTGGTGGATCAACAACAGTGCTTGGTATACAGTGGTCTGTAATGCTAGGCAGGGAAGTCCCCTCAGTGGTAGCCTGTACCTCAGGGAAGCATATACCGAACATGAGGGCCCCATGACTGAGGACTGTGGTATGCCAAGTGTAACTGGAATGCAGTATGTGATATGGTATGCCACCCTCAGTGTGTGTGTGTCCCGTCCATTAGCCACTTTGCATAACATCCTGAGACATACGTTGTGATGTGCAAGTGGATGTGTATGTTGTCAATACCAGAATGGAGAACGGTGCTGAAAGGCAGCGAGAGGACAATGTAGGCTGTGTGGACCCCCGTGTCATCATCAACTACTCTGGCGACTGCATGAAAGGTGTTCAACAGGTGTAGAAGGCATGCTGTGGCCCCAACAAGACCAACCCAGCTGGCATCAAAGGACTGTAGCACAACAAACACTCAGCGAATGATGTCCATGATGATGTGCCCTATAGCCGTGCAGAACAGTCCAGAGAGGTGTGTAGGGCAATAGTCCCAGTCGTGCAATGTGGCGCCACCTGTGTGGAGTGTAACTGTCGCTGTGTGCGAGTCAGGGGCCACAATGTCTGGTACAAGTCTATTACTAAATATGGTGTCCCAGTGGGGAGACATGTCGTTCAGAGGTCTGTGGACATCACAGTCTGGGATTTTGTAGGGTGACAAGGGGCCAGTGTCCTAGGATATATAGAGTGCAGGTCAGTACTGTGTAGGTGTGACTGCAGGTACACCGCAATGTTCCTGCAAGGAATGTGGCCCCGTAGGGAGTGAGAGGGTGTAATGTTAGCATTGAAGCCATCAGACAGCATGTTGCCAACATCACCTGTTACTGTCATGTTCCAGAGTGACAGTTGTATGTGTGAGCTGATGTGGGTATTGCATACGACTACTGACATACCACCATAATGCCGTGTGGTACATCTCAAAATGTGTCACAGTAATGTGTACTTAGCTAGTTATGGAGTATGTGATGAGGGATCCCGTGGTCCTACCGAGGCTGACCAGTGTGTTACCCCACCCATGGGAATGTACAACACTGTGCAACAGTCCCCACCTGTTGTCGTAAAGTATGCCCATGGAACCGCACACCCAGAGTGTCTTCTGTTATGTGGTGTGTACCATCATGGCTCTGTGTGGAATAGCATGATCCATATTGTCATGTACATGCTAATGAAGTGCACTGGGGTATGTCTCAGCATTTGCATGTGCATTGTCCGCCTGCATGTGTGTCATGGCATCAACTACCGCTGTCATACGACATCTGTGGTAGGTGTTGTAGTACTCATCTACTGTGTATGCCGTGAAGTGTGTGTTGCCGGTATGTGGCTAACAACGGTGAGTAGCATACGTTCGGATTTCACCAGTGAGGGGATAACCCCAGGTGTGGAACAGCAGTTACATGTTGGTAGTGTCCATGTCAAGGATACTGTAGGTCTTGAAGGTGGTGTGTATGGGTCGAACCAGCTGAGTGGAGGTTATGACTCACGGACAGCGTATGCCTAATGTGTCGGTACATGTGTGGCTATCACAGTTAAGTGTGGGTTACTGTCAATCTCACATCAGTAGCAGCACTATGAGCCCAACTGTCCAGTACACCGTGAAATGACATCTGGTAACCATGGGGTATGTTGAATCCGCAGCTGGTAATACTGTGCATAGCAGTTCTGGACACAGTTATTTGCACATGGACCACCTGTGATGCATTGTGCTAAGTAACCAGCTTGGATGTGTGTACAACATAGTGGAATATGGGGACACCTCAGCCATGGGTGTGCCAGTCCAGGTACGTGCCTGAGAGGTATGGTCTGTCTATAACCAGTCATTGCAGGTATGCTCTGCAGAGCCAAGAGGCAGGTCCCAGTCACTGCAGAGATATTGAAGTGGTGCAGTATCAGGTGTGAGCCAAGATGCAGGTCCCAGTCACTGCAGAGATATTAAAGTGGTGCAGTATCATGTGTGAGCCAAGAGGCAGGTCCCAGTCACTGCAGAGATATTGAAGTGGTGCAGTATCAGGTGTGCCTTGCCTGCATGCATCACAGAGGATGATGTCAAGCATTGTGTGACATGACCACATGTTTCGCTAGCCAGTTCCCATTCTGATGGTGACTGTTATTGGACACTGTGCAAGACAGGCAGTATAAAAGCAGCAAGAGTCCAACATGTGATCTGTACTCCCAGGGCTGACAGGTGCAGGTCAACTGTGCCACAGCATTATGTTGTTTGACCAGGTCTGTCAAAGTGGACGTATACCAGACACCTGTGGAATGACAGCAGAAGGATGGACAACTGTTGGGAGTGACACAGTCACTTGTACAGTGGTAACAGGTCCGGATAACCGCAAAATGCTCCCCAAGGCTCAGATCACACCATCAGGGCTACAACACTGGTGGGCTATTGCATGTCCCTGCACACGTAGTCTGTGCCCTGAGATACAACTTCAGTCACACAAACATGGAAAATGACAGTCACATCGTACCTGCTGAGTTGTGGCATGTGTGCATAGTTTATGTTGCAGAACCAGTTACTTGACAGCAGGATGTAAGTGACTATCGCCTTGTGTAGCCTGCTGAGTGGAACAGCAGTGTGACCGCCAACAGTCACCTATGACAAGTGTGTTGTGTATGTTATGACACCCTATTGGCTCTATGTGATGGGCACACGTGCCCATGGGCTATAGGTTGGTGTGGTTGTGTTTGGCGATGTGGGCTGCCATTGGTGCCCACACAGAGTATGGAGGGGTACTGTACAAGGTGTCTCCATATGTGTGGCCTGTGGTGGTGATTATGTGGGACTATGTGATGAGTGGGGTGGGTTGCCAATGTTGCACATCCCCACATGACTGTCAGGTGCAGTCAGGGTTGGTGACAGTATAACCCCCAGCAGGACTGCATAAGTGCATCCCCCACAGGCTGTACTGTTGTATGTTGGGAGGTGTGCATTGACTGTATACATGAGAATAGCTCTATTGCCACATGTACAACATAGTCATCATAGTGACAGGCAATAGCACTGGAATGTGCCAGTTGGACATGCCTGTATATAAGTGGTGCGTGCCAGGTGGACACGCTGTATAAACCACCATGTCTCACGAGATATGTGAGTGATGTGTGTACGAAAGCTGTTGTACTGTAAGCAAGCTGGAAATGTATGGACAGACAGTGTACCTGTGAGGACTGGTATGAAGTGGGTGCTAAACTAAGCAGTAGCTCATAATGTGCCAAGAAGCTCTGAACAAGTGCCAAGCATGCCCATACATTACATATAGGGTGTTGGATAATATCAACCCACAAGTGTTGACGACAGTCATGATTGGTGGCACTGCATCAGAACACTGCCGGGTATGGTCTGCAAGTCCATGAACCATTATCAATGTAGATGTTAGCAGGACAGATGTACAAGACAGTATGAATGTTTGACTACAAATGCCTTTTTATGTTACAGGAGTGTTCTACTAGTGGCCTGTTGACAGACTCACAACTACTAAAGGTGCTACAGTGACATGTGCATATCACATGGTGTCAGCTACAGTAAACCAGGGTTAATGTGTTGTAGCCCACCTGCATTGTAGCCCATACCACACAGACAAATGTCAGCCATCTGTGTATGTGAGGATGTGAATAGCCATGACCTATGGGCAATAGTTGTCACAGTGTTGCGAACAACATACAGAATGGGCTGTGTGTGTGAGGTGTGTGACATATGTGCACATTCTGGTGGATGATATCAGCAATGACACCACTAGGGAATACCCTGTACCCATTAAGTAACACCTAGGCTGTGGTCAACATTATGGACACTGTGTTAGGGATGGTGTTGTGCAGTACACCTCCCTGAGCTGGAGACATCTCCTTGGCCCTTTAGGTAGTCATCCGAGGTACCCATGACATGACAGGGTGGTATCCATGAGCACGGAGATCATTGGACAGGCATACACAGCACCCGTGTGACCAATATTGGAACACATATCACCCTCCAGGGTAGGGCCCATGCGTGGATGGCCGATACCAGCCTCCACAATACTCACCTCCAGTATGCAGCATGCTATCTACCTTGCATACAGACATATGCCACACTATGCTGTTAGACATGCTACATGTCCATAGCCTGATCTGAAAGACATACGTCATGGACAACCACCGTCCTACGACTAGGATGGCCACATGCTGGACAGATCCCTGTGCCATACCTGTGACATACTCCCACCATACCATGCAGCCCTGTCCACATAGCTGCACATATCATCCCTGTCATACATGGTGTGATGGCCGTATGGTAGATGTAGTATCAACTACCTGGATCAGTAATGTGTCACTGATGCCCCTCGCGGTGGTGTAATGGGTGTTGGATACAGCTAGGAAACCCTGCCCGTACATGCTATAGCTGATAACCTTACCTGCGAATGATGTCCGACTAGCCATTGTCCCATGTCTATCACATGTGCAACACAGGCGATCCGTGGCAGGATGTTGAACAGCTGTACAGTGCAGTGTAGATGTCTATGGCAAAACAGATGCATGTACAGGTTTCCATGCGTACTTGGTGCATTGTCACTGCCCAAGTCCAGTAAGGCTGTGTCTTTGTTGATATGTGACATATACACAGCATCAAGGTCAACAGCATTACCGTGGATACATCAGGCATGTGCAGATAGGTAAGAACACCAGTGCAGGCAAACAGACATGCCTACATGAAGGCAGACGTCATATGCAGTAGGAACACTAATGAGGTGACACACATATATGGGGATGATATCCAATGCATAATGGGTGTTACATGTGTGTGACACATACATGCCAGTCGTGTTAGTCTCATGTTGATTTGCAAAGATAACTGTGCAGATGTACTAGAAATGTATGTGCAGCAGTATCACTGTACATGTCTGTAAATGTGACCTATCACCTTCATCATGTCTTACAGATAATGCCTCGTACACACCTACCAGCATACAGCCGACAGGAGGATGATGTCGTAATCCTGTACCTCCATGAGAACTACAAGGTGTTATTTAGCCATGTGCCACAGCACGCACAGCAGTGGGATGACCTGTGGCAGGATCTTCGCAGGAGAGTCAACGAAGTGGGTGGCCACAACCTCACCTACCAGCAGGTGCACAGACACTGCACGGACTTGATATGTCATGCAAAACAGCATGCCACTGCAATCACCAGGGAACAAGGTGGAACAGGTGGTGGGCCACCAACCCAGCCTCCACTCACACACACAGAGGAGCTACTGGCCAGTCTGGGGACACCCTCAGAACAGCTCCCACAAAGACTAGCTGCCATCGTGGAGGTGGGTGTCTCCCAACCAATGAGCCTGGAGTTGCCTGGTAAGTCAGCACTGAACATATGGCCAGTATATCCCACGTATGTGCATGTGTCAGTGTACATCATGTAATGTAACAACATATGCGAGGTATGTGGACACACATGCTTCATGCTACAATATGCTACCCTGTGTATGCACCATACCTCTGAACTGTACAGGTATTTGCAGGATGTCCAGATGTCTGCCTTATATTGTCAGTGTGTTCCCCTTAATATCTGTCCCTTTCTGGCAAATAGCTGATGAACAGAGTCATTAAATGATGACATACATTTGTATTTATGACTGCACATTCTGTGTAAAAACCATGTGCATGCAAACCTATTAGTCTAGCAAATCTCTAAGTTTGTAAGAGCAATATGTCACAGTTATCCCTATTTGTCCCCCATCATAGTAGGCTTTGTCCACATTTATTGTTCTAAGAGGTTGAGAGGTATGGTATGCACACATGCGCTTACTATATGGTATTGTACAGGTGAATGTGTTAACTTGCACTGTGCACCCTGTGGCTGTCATACAGTCATGGATAATGTTCATACTGCTGTGTCACCCTTTACAGGTACCTCTGGCATGCTGCACAGACAAGAGTCCGTTGCAGGTGAGACTGTCATCGGTATCAGGCACGTCAAAGCATATATCTATTCGCCATGTGGCCAGTTAATACATGGATATACAGGTCGCATCACCCATCATCCACACAGGCCACTCATGTGCAATATATACAAATGAAATGACACACAGACATGAAACTACAGTATTTGTCATTGCTACATGTGTGTCCAGCTGTGCATACAATGGTGGAGGTGTTCTACAATGGAGGCATATGTACTATACAGTGGAACAAAACACAGGCATCACCATTGTGTTATATGACCCTGCAATGGGTTCACACATTGTGATGTTCCATCCGACATGTCTGAGACACGTAGTGTTTTGGTTGCAATGTTGTCACAATTTCTCATAACCCATACCTCACATACCACACATACACCTGTTGTCTGCATAGCCCTGTGGATGGTGACATATCCAACATCTATGGGTGTATGTCATATGGGACAACACAGACATGTGTGATAGATGGCCATCACATACATGACCAACATATGTGCACACATGGCCATGGGGGGTAGCCAGAGACATGTAGCCACACAGTAGATGGGATGTGGATACACCCTGTCCCACTTTGTCCACACGTGGTCCAATTACAGCCGTACTATACCGATTGTACAGGTGATGTGGTATGCTGTACATCTTAAATGTCTCTGCACAGCAAGTGGAGGTGTCAGTGACGTCTACCTCATAAGATGTGTTGAACATGACGTCTGTGTCATAGCATGATGGTAGTCACCTTTACAGATTCCACTGACAGTGACACCAGGCCACAGATACGGTACTTTTCCCTTGCTGCCATAGGACATCACTGTTAGCTGTGCACCTTGTGTGTTTGGTACATCAATGTCATGTGTGAAATTGTGACATGACAGTTTCACTATATGTGGACATGGTTGCCAGGCAGCTAACACTCTGTAGTCATCGTGCAGGGGTGTCATCTGTATGTCCTCCAGTGACCTGTCACATGACACAGCATGGTTTGGTGTGTATACACCTCAGCATCGTAGGTCACAATCCACAGATATGTCATGGGTATGCATGCAGTTCTGGATATGCAATGTGTACATATCATGCACTGTTTAGCAATATAGATGCCTCATGATGCCATGCAATGGGACAGTGTCCGTACTTCACACTGTACAGCAATGTAGATGGCTCACAGTCCCCTACCATGCCCATGCACATTTGCTCAACATGCATTCTATCCGTAGGGCATATGGACAACACCGCAATGTGATATCCAGTACGACGCTGTACATGTGTCAGGACACCATTGTGTCAGGCATGCATGCATGTTAATGCACATGTCAGTAGATTACATGTCAAGGTCACGTCAGCCATGTGTACTGTTAACCTGTTCTGGTCCACATGGTGTATCACGGGGGATGCATGCATATTACCATGATCGTGTGAATTGCATGGATAATGATATGACACCTGCCTGCTGTAGTGTGCATTCCAGGGGGTATGCTTACAAACACTATTGATGTCTGAGCTGCATGCTGTTAGCTGTATCACAAGCATGCTGAATGCCATCAGTCATATCACATGCATGGTGTGTCAGTGTGTGTCAGTGTGTGTCAGTGTGTGTGTGTGTCTGTGTGTCAGTGTGTGTGTGTGTGTGTGTGTGTGTGTGTGTGTGTGTGTGTGTGTGTGTGTGTGTGTGTGTGTGTGTGTGTGTGTGTGTGTGTCTGTGTGTTTGTGTGTGTGTGTGTCTGTGTGTGTCAGTGTGTGTGTGTGTGTGTGTGTGTGTGTGTGTCTATTGTAATTTAGAATCTTTCTTTGCATTCACAGGTGATGTAAGTACATTACCCTCTTGCGGTCCATCTGATAGTGTCCCCAAAGATGCTAGCAGTGATGAACATATGCATGAGGTACAGGCAGGGATGTCAGGGGCTGAATCTGTGCCAACAGTTGCCATCCCAGCCCTTTTCCCCGCACACAGTTCAGTTGCCAACACATACCACATCAATGGTGGCCATAGAGTAAGGACAGTCAGCGTCTGTTAGCATTGAACAGGAACGTGTGGTGGCTACAGAAGGTATGTCTCCACACCATGGTGGCAGTGTACTGACTGCAGATGTGCCACACAGGCATGTGGCTGGTGCTGCTCATAGGAGGACCTCTGGCAGACATGCACCTGCAGGACAGCGTAGCAGCTGGAATCACCAGACGCATGTTCCAGACTGTAATGGCGGCACAGGCACGTGCCGAACAGCAGAACAGAGAAGGGCAGAGGCTGCAAAGGACTGCTATCAGTACCCTAAACAACAACATCCAGGCATTGGCAGGTGCTCAACAGCAGATTGCTGATGTTCTGGACAGGCGATCGGGTGACATGGTCAGAATCTTTGACCGTGGCATGGCAATCCGCGAGCGTGAGCTGTCTGTGCTGGAACATCTGGTAGGGGTGAGGCATAGGCCACGTGGAAGTAGGCCAGCTACACCACCTTGTGCAGGTCAACGTGAGCATGCCACCTCACATGGCCGCTCCCATAGTGCCGGTAGCAGTAGCAATGCAGCTGGTGCTGCACTGTCCACACCAGGACACAGCAGGCCATGTGGACGTGGCCCTGGACATTCCCAGTGGAGACACAGTTCCAGTGGCCATGTGTCATCGGACAGTAGCCATTCTGTACCTCCACCTGGTAGTGCCCATGCAACCCCTGGCAGGCACAGGACATGTGGCCGTGGCCGGTCACAGTGAGCTGTACAACCTGGTCTGTACAATCTGGAGCTGTCAATAATGCCCTTGTGTAGGCCTCACAAATGACAGAACTGTGTGCACACATACACGCACACAGCAAACACAACTGTAGGGCTCCACAACACCCACATGCATACAGAACAGACATGTCCAATCAAATCACCGACCCTTACCCACACACATGATGTCATCCATTGGTGCAGCCTATGCCCCTGGCAAACAGTATCACCCTGTGCATATGATGAAGCCTGTGCTGCATCCCTGTCATCCACACCATCGGTGTAGGGATATGCTCAAATGGTCTGATGCACAGGGTGAACAGAATAGTGTGAGGTGTATCTAACATTACTTGTGTATGCATATTGAGGGATGTGTATGTTGCATTGGTTGTGTGTGAATACTGAGAGATGTGTATGTGACATCGGTGGTGTACTGTTGACATGCACCAGTCATACCATGTAGTCCAGGTGCAGCATGCATTGTGATATGTTCACAGTATGTGTCTCAGCTACTACAGTAACAGCATGTTGGTAATGATGTCCTGGTTCCCTCCTATGGTGTACTGGCATGTGCCTACAGGTAGCAATGTTTGCAGTCCCCCATGTGTAACTGTGGAGTACTCACAGGCAGGTATGGCAATATCAGCATGCTAAACGTACCCTCAACCTGACTATTGGAAAGTCGAACATGACACAGATGTCAGCACATATACTGCACCTGAAGCATGTGGTCAGCTGAACAGGCTACAGTGGACAGAGACGTGACATACATACCAGGAAACATTACAGGTATGTTGACATGGTGCAGGGGTTGTATACAGCGGTCTGGCCAATGATGACATTGGAGGCCACTTGATAGCATGAGGCCACACTGTGTAGCAGTAATACCCTGTCACATTACAGGAACATGGCCACATTCACGGGGTCTACAGCACTATAATGCACACCCCATAGTGTTGAGGTGAGGACCCATGCACAGGTAGCCTGTATGGCTGGGACCGATGGCATCAACAGGGTAGTAGACTGCATCATCATGAAGGGTTAGTCACCATGAGGGGTTAGTGATCCTGTTTTCACTGTATGGTAGCATACACCCTCACACCAAGCACCAGACAGCCATACATACATATATACACACACACACACACTGTGGTGACCAGAAATGTGTATAC
Source organism: Protopterus annectens (assembly GCF_019279795.1). Taxonomy (NCBI): domain Eukaryota; kingdom Metazoa; phylum Chordata; order Ceratodontiformes; family Protopteridae; genus Protopterus; species Protopterus annectens. Next base: position 177,660,396 of record NC_056734.1, read on the forward strand.
GGATAGCCGATGTGTGTGATGCACCACACCTGCAGATGTCATGCTTTCCACACTGCAGTATGTACAGATCTCTACAACGGTGTACAGGGATGTGTAACAACTGGGGCATAATCCCCACCATATGTGGCATATGTGGTCACACAAGCGGACACACATGGCAGTGCTGGGAATGATACACCTGCCATATGATGAGATGTTTGATAGACATGCAGCGGTATTGTCTGCATTATGTGTATCAACACTATGTCTGGCAATTGTGTTGCTATATGCACACGGGAGGATGTAAGTGCTACAGGTGTCATGTGACATACAGTTGGTAACACCTGACCACTGTTTATGCGTTATGTCATCACCGTCAAGTAACAGTGACATAGCGTACTGTTTGCACATGGCATGGTAGGATGGCATGTGACACACCTCTGAGCCATCCCCGGCACACATACATCTACACAGGTGGATCACCACTTTATGTACACACATCCCTCCATACGTGATGTACAACCAACCGTACTGTCTGTATGTCACCATATACAGGTGTCAATGATGGGGCTGCATTGCGACTGCATGTTGTAGTTAGGCACAGCTGTGTTATGGACATTGGCCACTGCACAAGCATGGTTGCTGCATGCACAGTACAGATTGTACATGTGTGTTGGTCCTACATGTGTCTCCTGTAGCCATGTATGTATGCATTGCTATTGGTGGACATGTGTGTTGACATACATAACACATGGACTGTGGTATGATATCACAGGTGTCATGGGCAACTACTGCAGGGGAATGTGTCCTCGGTCAACATTGCTACCTCCTGTACTGTGAGCATTCAACAGACATGGACCCACCTTCCATTTGCGTGCATATGATTGCTTAGGCCACTGTTCTGCACGGGGGACAGCAAAGGTTAAGCTATGTACATATGTGTTGTGTGTGTGGTCCATGCACACATTATGGCATATCCAAACATGTGTGTGTTTGTTGGTGTACAGCAACTCTCATCTGTCACAGCTGTGTAAGACCCGGGGCCCCTGGTATGTCTTGAGCTGACCTGGTCATATATAGTGGTATCATTGCAATGCATAACACCTGTTGGAACCCTGTTGGTACATGTATACTCTGCACAGTTGCTGTAGACCTCTGTACAGTCCACTGGTCATGTGTCACATGGTGTTGTGGTAATGTATGGCTGTGTATTGCTGCAGCAACGACATGGTGATGTCTTGAGGGCTACAGTGTAGACTGCAGTGTGCACGTCTGTGATCTGCACCTGTGACAGCTGTGATGGCAGCTGAGTGTGTACTGGTCACTGCATGCGTGTGACCACCCTGTGTGTGGGGACAGTTATACCTTACTGTGCCCTTCGATGTTTAGACTCCGTCTGCATGCAGGATGGCCCACCCTGTGCATGGGGACAGTTATACCTTACTGTTCCCTTCCATGGTTAGACTCCATCTGCATGCAAGATGGCTCTTTGCAACTGCTAAATGTGTGAGCATGCCCAGTACGCTGTTCTGTAGATGGACACACAGGACAGTCCAAACTGAGCCCTTGCATGTTGAGACTCCGTCTGCATGCAAGATGGCCCTTTGCAACTGCTAAGTGTATGAGCATGCCCAGTACGCCGTTGTGTAGATTGACACACAGTACAGTCCAAACGGACGTGTATTACTAAGCGTGTGGCCAGGGCCAGTGACACCTTGTGTCGGTGATGTCCCTCTGTGCATGGGCATGGCCGTTGACATCCTGTATAGCCATGGTGGTCATCCAGGCAACAGATGTCCATTTTCAATGTCACGATGGATGTCTACCGAGTACACACTGGTCGACTATCTTGAAGGGTTTACTGTCTGTGGCGCATCCCGTGTCTATGTATTGTTGTTGTAGTGCTCCGTAAATCTTATGTTGCCCCAATCACACCACTGCCGTGTGTTTGTCTACGTCTACCGTGGGACAGTAATATGTCTGTATGCTTTCAGACTGATCACTCTCTATACAATCCCTGTCGGTGTCCTTGTCTTTGCGGATGATGACACACGCCTAGAAATATGCCTCTGGGACTGCTGTGTTTAGTAATCTTGGTAGCACATTCTGTAAATGCGTCATGCTGTAGTGTGATAGGGTAGGTAGGTGTATGTTCGACTCCCAGCCCTGCCAAGTGTCTGTGTGTGTGTGTGTGTGTGTGTGTGTGTGTGTGTGTGTGTGTGTGTGTGTGTGTGTGTGTGTGTGCGCGCGCATGCTCCTGTCCACCTGGGGACTCAGTCATGCTTTTAGACACCTCACACTACAGATATTTCCTACCGATGTCTTTGCCTTTGCGGATGAAGACACGCGCCTAGAAGTATGCCTATGGGACTGCTGTGTTTAGTAATTTTGGTAGCGCGTTCTGTAAATGCATCATGCTGTAGTGTGATAGGGTAGTTAGGTGTATGTTCGACTCCCAGCCCTGCCAAGTGTGTGTGTGTGTGTGTGTGTTTCCAGCTGCATGACAACAGTACATTGCTTTTACAGTATTCACTCTCCATAACATCCATGCGGCGTCTTTGCCTTTGATGCTGCTGTCTGCAGGTTAGACGTATGCCTGTGTGAATGCTGTGATCTACTAATCATGGTAGCGCATTCTGTAACTGTGTAATGCTGTTGTGTGGTACAGTGGTTACATTTGTGTTCTGCTCCCAACCCTGCCACGTGTGTTGTGTGTGTGTGTGTGTGTGTGTGTGTGTGTGTGTGTGTGTGTGTGTGTGTGTGTGTGTGTGTGTGTATGTATGTATCTATCTACATATATATATATATATATATATATATATATATATATATATATATATATATATATATATATATATATATTGTATATAGATATGTGTGTTGGGATTATCACTCTTGAATGTGCTGCATTATCTGTACGTGATCATCTTGGATGTATGTACATCTGCTATGGATCTGTGATAGTGCACATACTGCATGCTGTAGCGATCGTGGGTTATACTTGTGTAGTGAGTGGTTATTGTGTTGCTGGGTATTACACGGGCATTGGAAACAATGTTAGTACAGCACCTTTGAATGGTCGTATGCACATCTCGGCAACAGTCAGCAGTGGTTATTACTTTGGAGGGTGAGTATGGCTCATATCCGTATGTAGTAACTGACAATTCTATGCAACACAGGTTAACATTACAGACTCACATTTATCCACAGGTTGTGGTACAGATCCCAGGACTGTATGTGTATACATTGACAGGTGCAGGACTGGGTTAGTGTTGGATGCATGGAGGGGCATCCATGGTTAGTAATGGTGATCTCTACAGGCTGGCAGGTAAGGTCTGTGACTGTCCCACGACCTCCTGTATATGGCTGACACATGCTGTACCTGTGTATATGCAGACACACACACTTACCACAAACAGCTAGGGCTATCACATACACAAACCCATTGCATCACCATTGGGCCATGCAATAACCATTGTCCCTCACACACACACACACACACACACACACACACACACACACACACACACACACCTACGTGTAAATTGGATGGCTCAATGACAGCTCTGGAAATGTAACACCACACCCTGTGCATATGATGTCACTTGTGCCACCACCTGTGATGTGTAACATTGATGCAGGATCAGACTAACCTGGTGCTGATGCACACAGTGACTTTATTCCACTGTATTGATGTTAGAATGCTGTTAACACAAAGTGTGTTACTTCCAGGTGTATATCAGCAGGCATGATGCATTGCAGCTATGACCATCAATGTAGCATAGTTTACAGCATTGTTAATTCTGATGATGTATTTTCCATCCATGTGCCATTTCACTGATGTGTGTAGTATTGGCTGCATGTGTGTCTGAGTGTGCAGTACGTGTGTGATGTGTGTAGTACACACATATACATGCTTACAAATGCATACACTGGCATACATGACATTACATGGGCTTCACCATTCGTACACTAGCTTACTCGTTCTTCAACACGTGCACATGGGCTAACACGCATGCACACATGCTTACTCGGGCTTACTGGTGCGCATGGGCGCTGACACACTGTGGGCAGGTTTGCAGGTCACATCGGTGGTATCCATAGCATACACCATCAGTCTCCTGACTTTCCCTAGGATTGCTTATACCACACCTCTTCCACTGAGTACTGACAGCAAACATGTGACACTGCTCCGGTGAGATTACAGTGCTTTATACATACACACTCATGTTGTCACCTATCTTCTACTCTAATAGTCCCCTTATCCTACACTACACTGTAGAGGCTTGGCCCATATGGCATGACATGTTGTGATTCACTATCCTCAGCCTCACTTGCATCAGATTGCCTACAAATGCTTTGTTACATCTCTGACAGAGCGCTTCCAAACATAACAACCAGTATGCAGTAGTCATGTTGTCTCCAGCTTGCCATTCATCTGCATGGTGTACTAACATCTAACTAAACCTACATTTTGTATGTATATTATACATATTTGACTTGTTTTGAAGCGAAGCCCGTTCTCGTGGCGCTGCGCTACGCTTCCACACCGGAGATCGGGGGAGGACAACTACAGTTTTATTGATATCCAATGGACAATAATGCCACTGGCCTTAGATTTGGATATTGGCATGCTTCTTTGACTGTATTCATACTGTATTTGCAGCTGTCATTACTCCGTTTAGCAACGTGCAGAACGTTAGTCGCCTAACATCCGGGTACATTTCTGCACGTAATTCTGCTCTTGCATGGACAGCTTACTGTTTCATGTATCGCATATTTACATCATTTGCATAGCTTTCACATACAAATGGGGTATGTTGTAAATCCCAACATTGTCCGTGCAACATTCGTGTTGCACACCCCTACAGGCGTTTGCTGAATAGCTTGGTAGACATCTTTCCTTGCTGTACTCTCACTCTACTCATACATGCCGGAGGCTTCGTGTATCATGGCCTAGGCTTTGCTGTGTGCTATGTCTATTTGTGGTGTATGCATGGCTGTGGGTATGTCCCACTGTCATCATTTGTAAAGGTGACAGCCCTATAGGTACTTCATGTAGACTGCTGTGTCATTTGACATGTCAGCACATACCTGCGGCCAATACTGAACTTCCTACTGCAGCGCTTTTCATACCTTCTTAGTTATCTTGCAGTCGATAATGCTGTTTCCTCAGACATGTATCTGTTTCTGATCATACCTCTCCACCTCCTAGAGCAAAAAATCTGGACAAAGCCTAACATGATGGGGGGACAAATAGGGGCAGATTTTAAATATTGCTCTTACAAATGTAGATAGTTGACAGAATTATAGGTTTTGCATTAGTATGACTTTTCTGAAGGATTTGGGGTCTTAAACTCAAATGTTTGTCATTATTTAATGACTTCAGTTCTCAGGTATTTGACAGAAAGGTACAGATTTTAAGAGGAACACACCAAACATATGAGGCAAACATCTGCACATTCTGCGAAAATCTGTACAGTTGCGAGGTATGTTTCTGATACAGGATATCAGTTTTCTTACACCAATACACACAATATATGGTGGCATCACAGGCCAGATACCATTACATTCCTATTGCAGGACACACCCACTCAGAGGGTTGTATTCCTCACAAAGGCCAACAGGTGCTTATCCACACTAATTATTCTATCATGTACCTTATGTGTACGTCGGTATTTGCACTTTCTGTCAGTGGCAGAGCTCACGTATGAGTATGGGGGACAGGACACTGTATCGGTGACACTGCATGACACCCTGAGGGACACATGTCTTTTGAGTCTATTAACCTTCCACATTAACTTTCACAGGGCATATGTTGTCATTCATATTTGTCCAAGTACATGCTTTTGACTTGTACATGTTTTGTCATTTGTCCTGACGTCTTTCTTCTCACCTGTCCACCTAGTATCACTAGTTCTGTGCATTTATTTAGGACGGGTTACCTTCATACCTCTCACCTGTACACATTACGGGTAAATACCCCGAGGTTTGACCTATGATTTTGTTACATTTGTCATAATAATGTGCCTTTCTGGTAAATTACTGGCAAGGCATTACGGACTATGAGGTTAGATAATAATGACTGACATTTCTATTTCATGATTACTAACCCTCATAACATTCATATTCCTGACTACGCCATTATTCTATCAACGTTCTGACTTTGTCTGGGGTAGATTTAATATAGTCCTTATTTGTATTTCATGTACTATGCCTTAGTCCAGCTGTCTTATTCTGAAAGTTTGTCAGGTATGGTTACCATCTTGGTCATACGCATGTCCATCCATGATAATCACCTACATGACACTGATATAGGTCCCTACGTCTTCCCCCAATGATTTACACAATATCCAGTAGATGGGTTGAACCTTTTTGGAGAATATAGGCGTGTGCTATACCCACATAGGTATATTGATCACTCCCATGGGGTGGACCTAATAAATCTGTGCCAACCAACACCTAGGCCCATTTCTGCATACCCATGATTCCCATACCTGACACCGCTCCACAGTACCCATTAGACATGTTTAATGTGAGTGATAATAAAGTGTGAAGACACTTCTAAGCACTCCCCACTCTCCGGATATCAGGTCGTATGTCATACATTCTATCTACCCATATGTTATTACCCTTGCACCTGCTACTGTTGCATGTACAGCTATATCGTAGTTGCAGCTGTGACTTCTTTTGCATCGATGATGGTTCACACTTCATACGGGATCAATTTTTGTGGTCCTGCAAAGGACACCTATATTCATGTTTAAAGTGTAGAACTTGCAGGCCAGTCACACTGGTTCTTTCCGGGCAATGGTTTAGAAAGCAGCAGTGTATTCACCTTTCATGCATGTCTGTCTGTCTATCCATAATAGCTATACTGTGACCTATTTATGTACATGCATTATATCTACAGGGACATATGTTTGTTGTGTATATATCTATTAATGTATCGTGTGTGTATAGATATATATATGTACATATATACATATATCTGTACATTCCTCACTTGGTTTGGTTTAGCTGGATACATGTGTGTGTGTGTATATATATATATATCTTTGGTCCGTTTTTCATAACCTTGTGTCTATCTGGCAATTTAGTGGCATATCATTAAAGACTGATGTTGGTAAATAATGACAAACATTTCAGGTTACAACTTCATACCCTTCAGAGAATCCATGCTAGTGACACACCTGCACCTGTTATTCTATCCACTTTCTATGTTTGCTAGGGCAATATCTGGGGATTGTCCCTATTTGTACCAGTTGTTTTCATGGCTTTGTCTGGTTTTGTACTTTACGGGTTAACAGGTATGAGCCATGTATATATAACGTGGAGAAAACAGCATTCATTTGCTATGCTGTGAGCAGATTACACATGCGCAGCCGCACTTGCATATCCTTATTGTGGGTTACATATGTTTAATAGATATTTGTGTTACGTGGCCTTTCATAATTCTGACCGTAACAGTTACATATCTGTATTCCGGTTTACGGACCGATGCGAAACACACGTTCATCTTTACATATTTCAATGTGTGTACAGCACGAACGCATTCATTACACTTTAAAGTTATATCTGCAGTGGTCGTAGGTCAACCGGGACTGCATTCACGTTAGCCGGATGCCAGAACCACTATTCTTTTGGTGTTCTGCCTCATTGATATGCATACCCATAATACTTAGCTACATCAACATACGCCTCACCGGTTCAATTACAACACAGGCATCCATTCTCCTGCTGGGAAAAACGTGATACTACATATTACACATTCCCTATTGCCTACTGCTGTGGACCCCAGCTGCATTGTTAATCACTCCAAGGATATGCAGAACACCGAGGCATATAGTCCTGGCACATACAGGTCTTTGATTGTCAGGGTGTTCATGTAGTGATCTGGGTTTAGGCTTGTCCGCCTGGTGAACGGAAATTCCCTGGCTGAGTTCAAATGTCAGACAAAGCATATGGACATATGAATTATTACCTGTGTTTATAGACACAGTTGTTTGGGCACCTGTCAGCAGCTTATTCTGCTGGCAATACATATTATGGGTGGGGTTGTTACAGTCCATACTCCACGGTGAGGGGTGTTCCCATTCACATTTGACTATTACCTGTATTCAGTCATATGGGGATTATTATTTTGGACATGAAGTGACTACAGGTATGCACTTGTACATTACACAAATGTGAAGGGTTGTTACTGTAATTATGTATGGACCATACCTCTCAACCTCTTAGAGCACCAAATCTGCGCAAAACCTACATGATGGGGGGACAAATAGGAACACATCTTAATTATTGCTCTTACAAGCTTAGAACGTTGATAGAATACTAGGTTTTGCATTAGCATGACTTTTCTGAAGGATGTGGAGTCTTAAACTCAAAATATTTCTCATTATTTAGTGACGTCAATCCTCAGCTATTTACCAGACAGGTGCAGATTGTCAGAGGCACACAACAACAATATGAGGCAAAACTCTGGTCATTCTGCAAATATCTGGACAGTTGAGTGGTATGGTATGGACCTCTGTAATACGCTGTTGTGTTCTGGCACAGCAGTAGCTTATCATTAAAGACTGAAGTCGGAACGTGTTGACAGACTGTTGGGTTTCAGACTTCATACTCCGGGCATTAATGCCAATGTGCAAACTGTTATTCTATCATATTTCTATGTTTCTAAGAGCTATCTTTACAAACTGTCCCTGCTTTTGGACCTTTGTCTCACTTGTATATACGGCTCTGTCCAGATATCTTGTTCACACAGATTGACAGGTATGGTTGGTCATGCCTGCACACATTAATTGTCCCTCACACTTGATCAGGATTATCCTGTTTATGTCAGTGTCATGTCGTTTGCCACTATGCGAATGTGTGCAATATATTCTCCCACCTATTTGTGCCGGGACACGTGCATCACGGGAAGGTGTTTTATCCTGGGTAGTAGGTTATGCATGACCACTTAGGGCTGGACAGTGTCATGGACCTCTACTGCACATTCTGACTTGTGTCCAGATATCTACAGGATTGGACATCATGTCGTCATACCCACTCTACTATTTACACAGGTTGGTTATCCCATGAGGGATATCCCAAAATTTGGACAAGACCAAAACAAGTCAGATACTGAAGATTTTTGTGGCTTTACGAAAATGTGCAGGGGGTTTTACATGCAGGGGATACATGGTTTGCAATCCTGACACTGCCTAGGGTGACAATACCTACTACATATGCGTAGGGGTCACTGTGTGTAGCTGTGTCTGCAATGAACCAGTAGGCCAAGTAAGGCTGGATTTGGTGGATGTTCTGGTATGGAGGTGGGTTGTGTGATGTGGAGGGTATGCTGAGTAGGCCATTATGCATCCAGGTGTGTCGTATTTGTTATGGCCAGTTCCATCAGGACCCATCTGTGGGTATGTGACGGTGACATATCTATACATTTGTATTGCACAGATGGCCTAATGGTTAAGGTGTTTGCCTTACAAACACAAGGTACAGGGTTTGAGCCTCACAAGGGATAATTGGCTAGGCTCGCAAGGGCAGTTAGCCTAGTACTAATCTATGAACCTATTAAAAAATTTCCATATTCATATGTTTGTTGGATTGTGTTCTACACTATGGCCTGTCTGCTTGTCTTGCAGCTGTTTCTACATGTGTTTGTGTTTCTTTCCACTTCACCCGCTGCCCCCTCATACACCTCCGGTTCACCTTTTCTGCATACGACACGGTATCACCTTTGAGGATTTTAACATTACCCACCCACCCCTGACATGCAAATTCCTCACACCCCATAGATCACTACTTTGGTTGTTGGCCCATGACACGGCCAGAGTAACACATTGACTACCCTACATGTGTCAGGTACCTTTATGGTTGTGTTTGCTTTCCACATGCTATACCTCACGCACATAGGTACACGCCCATACTTCACTTTCATTACTTGGTTGGTATACCTGGGTACTACCCATTTAACTGTGTCACATACAAGTTTGGATTATACCGCTGACTTCCAGATTTTGCCAGCCTGTTGTACTCATTGGTAGGATGGCACCTTTTTCTATGTCCAAGCTATTCCTTACACATATCCGACTGTTGTGGACAATGCCTCCCCACAGTCAACGGTTGTGTTTCCACCTTATCAATTGGCCACAGTCTGACATTTGTGGTGAACACAGCACATTTTGCAGGCCGACACATACCCATGGTCAGTTCGGCAAATAGAACTTACAATTCTTGCCTATATCTAAGCTTATTCTTGTAGCATTTCGGTGTCTTATTCTGTTTCTTATGACATTTTTGTAATATAAGTACAAAGAAAAACTGTTTAATGCAACTATTACATGACATCTAAGGAATAATCATGTCCTATAATCTCTGGACATTTGCCATTTTTACAAGTTTGTGTCAGGGCACATCTGCCCACAGAGGGACTGTCGCTTGCAAAGTGGGACAGGTGGTAATCTTAGTCGATGGTACGGATCATACTGTTCCTTTTGGCCTACATGTGTCCTTATTGTTGTAGCTGTTTATATGCTCCTTCTGTTTCGTTTACATGTGTATTCTATTTCCTATCACATTTGGTATGTGAAATACGGACATACCTTTTGTATGTGACTATTACATGCCTTGTGGGATATGATTCGGACATACAGTCACTACATATATTTACATTTCTCCTCGTGTATTTTGTTATGGACACATCTGCACAGCTATGTACCCTCCCTCACATTATGGGTCAGCTGGTGACCCTCTCCATTGGGCTGGACGTACCTACTGGCGGCACGCTAACATATGATACATTTCACTTCCACATGGTATAGCTATCAACACTATGTTGGACTACGGGCACACGGTTTTCATGTCATTTGTTCAAGGGTAGGGACCCATTATTCCCCACCATGCATTTGTGTTTGCTTCTTCATTTTCTGTTCCAGGGACTATCTTGCATGCTTTGCATACATTTCAGTATCCACGGACACTGATAGATGCAATTACTATTACAGGCGGAATATAATATTCAGCAGTTTAGGTTGCTCATCGACAGCCGACATTGACATGCCTCCATGCGCAACTTAGATACGCCCCATGCACTCGCGCATGTTTCCTATGCATGTGGCTGTGGCGGCTGCACACCTTCATTAATATGCATATGGCATGACTACTGCATATATACGCCGCACGGCCGGTGCAAGCCTTACGCCGGCCTTGCGCCGAGCTTCATGAATCCCGAGGTACCTGTTTTAGCTTCATGACAGCAGGCTGCCCATAAAAGACATAGGGCTGATACTAACAAAAAGTCTGTTCATTTTATTGACTCAGTCCAAAAACATCCATAGTTACCATATAAACATAGGCAAAGTTCTATACCATATCTTTGAAGCTGTAGGCATCCCTGTATGACCCAGGAAACCCATATCACATACTTAAACATACTGGAGACAATTTCATTGAATGCAACACCATGTTAAAGGGTATGTTAACTACTCCACTTTAAACTGGGAATCATATATGACCTCAAATATGCATGCCTAGAGATCCCTGAACTTTGTAAACACAAATACAATGAACCAGTTAGACTGTACTCTCACTAGAGTACTGACATGCTTGACCTTGCCCTTACAAACATGGGAGAATGTTGCATCACCCCTCAGTGTAATCTGGTCCGACCATAAACTGTCTCCTTCAAAATAAAAATAAAACCTGGGACCTCAGCTAACCCTGGAACATTTAGGAAGTATTCTAAGGCAATTAGGTGACACCCTAGCAAAATTGCAGTCCCCTAAACCTTAACATCTGACCATAAACTATCTCCTTCAAAATAAAAATAAAACCTGGGACCCCAGCTAACCCTGGAACATTTAGGAAGTATTTTAAGGCAATTAGGTTATACCCTAGCAAAATTGCAATCCCCTAAACCTTACAAATATCACTGCTTAAGTGGAATTGTTAGCAAAAACCCAAAATAGTCATGTCAATGGCTGCATACAGACAGCTGTACCTACCTGGAATAAGCACAGAAGAAACTCAAACCAAACCACATTGGTGGAATCCCAACATCAACAGGTTGTATAACAGAAGGAAAAAAATCATGGTAAAAATTAGGAAGTTCATCACTCAGCAAGGTGAAAATTCCCTCATTAATCTAAACAAGCAACTCAGAGGACTAATCAAATCTACTTAAGCCAAATTTGCAATAACAATAGCCTCTTAAGGCCAAGGACAATCACAAGGCATTCTTCAACTATGTCCGCAACTTCAAAGGCAATAAACAAAAATGTACCAAACTAATTGTAAATGCAGCCACCTATTCTGAGCTGGAAGATGTAGCAAATCTACTGTCTGACTAATTTAGCTCCAGTTTTACCACCCCAACACCTCTCACAAAATACCCTCAGCCATAACTCCCCCAACTATCAATGCAGGACAGGTTCTCAATGCACTATCCAAGGCCAGTCACACTGCATCAGTGGGCCCGCATAATATCCCAGGATGCCTTCTTAATAGCATAAAACCCACCTGTCAGGACAAGTAGCATCACTATTTAACCATAGCCTCCCATCAAGCTTAGTGCCAAGCTAATGGTGGATGGCAACTATCATCCTCCCACACAAGGGTGGGTCATCTCTGTACCTAGGTAACTACAGAACTATCTATCTGTGTACCTGGGTAACTACAGACCTATACGTCTTACTAGTCTCATATGCAAAGCCATGGAAAGAATTATCATGGAAATGATAAACAATGACAGGAACTCTTCAAACACTAGATCCATCGCAGTTTGGTTTCAAGAAGGGCAGGCCATGCCTACTCATCCTGGTGGACTTCTTCAAAAAGGTCACCAAAATAATGGACAAGTGCAAAATGGTACATACTGCCTACCTTGACCTGGTCAAAGCATATGACACAATGCCTCACTTGGGCATTGTTGACAACTCACAAAATTAGGTATGAACCCTTATGTTACCCGCTGGATAGCCAGCTGGTTCAAAGTTATGACCCAAGAAGTTAGGATAGGGAATCTACCGCTACAAGAAGGCCAGTGACTAGTGGAATCACTTGAGGCTCAGTGCCAGGTCCCCTCCTTTTTTCAGGGCAAGTTAGTGGTTTTGTGTAATTTTCTTTTTTTAAACACCTTTATTAAATTATCACTTAAGACACAGACATACATCAACAGAAAAAAAATAAACCATATTATTATTTTTTTCCATTTACATACATTATACATTGCACCTACTTCTCTCAAGTCAAGGCCAACATCAAGGGCCTCTGGCTGCCCTAATCTGCAGATGACTGCAAAAGTAGACACAGTCACAAAATTCTCTCACATAAACAAATACCCACTAAGAAGGCCTGACAAAGACCAATAACTGTTGCCAGAGGTACGGTTTTGAGTTACGGTCTAAAATTCAGTGCCAAGAAATGCATAATATTATCCTTTAAGATGATGGCTACCCCTGGAAACTGATACACTGATAATACACCCCTAGGAGTAGCCTTGTGGTCAGGGATTTGAGAATGCATGTAGACAGTAACCTGGCCTTTGGCCATCATGTTTCTGTGGTAGTAAGGACATTATTCTATGCTGCACAATTTATAAGCAAGGGTATGGCATATAGGTCCAAAGATGTCATTGTTGTGTGTACTTTGTCATCATCAGACAAGTCTCTGAGTATGTCACCTTCTGCATGTACCTGACTAGGTATATGCAGCAACTGCCATGTACACAAAAGTTCCGCACAAAAAGAATACATTGCATAAACAACATGTCCTATGTGGACTGCCTCCAAGTCCTGTCTCTGCACACAGTCTCTTACAGACTACTGAGAGGTGATCTATGTCTGGCCTACAAAACATCTGCTGATCCTGCCTCTGTTAGATCTGTTGTACATCCATAAAATAAAACAACACCATAATTACTCAATCTAGGGACATAAACCTCTTCTCCAAAATAAATAGGGCATGTTGGAGAGAGAGGTATGCATCTCAGTGATTACCAATTTTCTGGAACAAATTTTCCTTCCATGTGAAAAATAATTTTTCTGTAACCCAAGTGAAGTGTAACATGGATCAGTGGATGGGAAATCAGAAATGTACTCTTCATCTGGCACTTATGTAATTGTTAGACAGAGGTAGCCTCTAGATTCTTATGCAGCCATGCCCAAGCCTACATACAACCTTTAAAATAACCATAGCGTATCAAAACATATCAGATACTTTTGAGAAGCATGGCTAGGCTTTAAAAGTCCCCCTGGGGTCATTACCATGGTAATCACCTTTCAACCTATTAGAGATATGATCTAACAATGTATACACTACTACTGCAGTTGAGTTTATATAAGTTTGCCACTAATGAGATAGAATACCAGATATTGTACACATAATGAAATAAGGGTAATTAAGCAGGATGTAGGCACATGTAGTACAAAACAAGCAAGTGCAGTACAGCTAATCAGCTTCCAACTGATACCAAGTTCCAGGACAAAAATAAATGCCAGATGGTATAAACTCTAGAAAAAGGCAGAATCAGCTACTTTATATGCAGCATAATAAGGCAGAATTAGGTAAGATGTGAACATTGTTACCACAGGACTATCACATAAACAAGACTAAACTATAAACAAAGTCCAAGATGAGAAATTTTACAAGTAGCAGACAACACAAGTCTCAATATCGACAGCAAAAGGCTTGAAAAAGTTACTTCCCTGGTGACGCTGTCATTGTCCATGCTGGAGTGAATGACTTGAGACGTACCTCCCTGGACTACATGAAAAAAGACATGGAAGAGCTCTTGGATCATGTGACCCAGGCAGGTATGACCCTATCCCTGAGTAGCATTCTGCTTTGCCCAGAATGATACCACAGTATAAGGACAAAATGATTGACTTCAAGAATTGGCTAAGCTTCTGGTGTCATTCAAAGGGTATCCAGTATCTGTCTGCCTGGGACGACATGATCAACAGACCACAATGCTTTTCCGGAGATGGTCTGCACCTGTCACCCCTGGTATTCAGGTACCTGGCTAAGGCTCTTGCCACCCCATATAGTGCCTTTTTTAGGCAAAGTTCAAAGGACAAAACCACCACCGTAACAGGTACAAGCATGCAAAATCTGAAGGTAATGCTACTCAATGCTAGAAGACTAAATCTCAAAATGCACTCTCTCAAGGCACTCCTAAAAATGGAGAACATGGATATCTGTGCAGTAACTGAGACCTCGTTCAAGGCTCCAGAGAGCACCCCTGCAATACCAGGCTACAACTCTTACCACACTTTTCGGCCACCAAACCAGGACCAAAACACTAAAGGTGGAGGAGTGTCCATATTCACCAAGGATATTCACAACACCAGGCTAGTTGCCCAACACAATGCATCTTAAATTCTCCAGATGCAACTAGCACTAGGTAAGACTGCAATCTGAACTGTAGCTTCCTACAGATCCCCCACCATGCCCCAAGATTCTCACTACACCTCTCTAAACATACTGGAAAATATTAAGATACAACCAAACACCCTAATACTGGGTGATTTCAACTACCCTGCCATTAACTGGGAAAACTACTCATGTACCAATACCTTTGCCCAAAGGTTCTTAATTCATAAATTCCAATGCCCTGGATCAACTAATCCTTAGTCCAACCAGGAGCTCCAATATCCTAGACCTGGTCATTACCAACATGGGAAATCAATGCTCCACACCTATGGTCACCCCTCGTTCATTAGGTCTGACCATAAGCTAATCGCCCTTGACATCCACATCCCACACCCTCCCCCCAGTAAGGAAATCTCCATAAAAAACTTCTCCAAAGCCAACTTCATGCTACTCAAGTCAGCAGTGACAAACTTCATGTCACCCATGCAGACGGAAACTGAAAGTTTGGCTGCTGAATCCTACACTAAGGCACTGTATGAGCACATCCACTCATGCATGAATCTTGCCATCCCCAACAGAACCAAAACACTCTCCTCCAAAAAAAGAAAGCCAATCTGGTGGTCCCCTGCCATAAACAAACTTTACAACAAAAGGAAGAAACTGTTGCAGAAAAGAGGAAAATCCCAGGATGCAAAAAACGCCCTTACCAGCCTCAGTAAGAAGCTGAGATCCCTCATAAAATCCTCCAAAGGTAGTTATGAAAATAAAATTGCCAAAGATTCCAAAGACAACCACAAGGCATTCTATAGCTATGTCAAAAATATAAATGCCAATGCTCAGATCTGCTCTGAGCTACAACAGAATGGCATTAAATATACTGATCCCAAGGATATTGCCAATATCCTGGCAGATCGATTCAGTGCAAATTTCACCCCCTCTCACCCCCTAAAGGGCCCATTTCAATAGGAAAAGATTCCCAAATTCTGGTAATAACAGCCACAGAGATAAAAAAACGCACTCTCCAAAGCTAAGAATACAGCATCCATGGGATCAGATGACATCCCAGGCTGTGTACTACATGAACTACAAAATGAACTGGCACCTCACCTAAGTGTCATGTTTAATCATAGCCTCACCTCAGGCTTCATGCCCACTGAGTGGCTCACAGCTACAGTTATCCCACTCCACAAGGGGGAATCCACCTTGGATCCCAGGAACTACCGCCCCATCAGTCTGATGAGCCTGATCTGCAAGGCCATGGAATGTATTATCATGGAACTTATAAACAAAGACACTGGCAGCCGTCAAACACTGGACTCCTCACAATTTGGGTTCGCGAAGGGCTGATCTTGTCTCCTGAACCTGATCGACTTCTTTGAATCAGTCTCCAGAGCCGTGGACAAGGGTAAGGTGGTGCACACAGCCTATCTGGACCTCGCCAAGGCCTTCGACACCATCCCCCACTCTGGAATCCCAGATAAACTTACTAAGCTGGGCATTAATCCCTACATCACTCAATGGGTTGCCAACTGGCTTACTGACAGAATCCAAACTGTAAAAGTAGCAGACTCCAAATCCAGCTCCAGACAAGTGACAAGTGATGTACCTCAGGGTTTAGTCCTGGGACCACTCTTGTTTGGCATCTACTTCTCTGAAGTACAGGCCAACACTAAGGACTCTGGCTAACAAAGTTCATAGATGACTGCAAACTGGGAGCCATTATTGAATCCCCAAATGATGTGGATATTCTACAAAAGGGCCATACAGAAACAGATGTTTGGGCCAGAGGCATGGGCTCAAGCTCAGTGCCAAGAAATGTATAGTTATCCCCTTTGGGAAAAAAAACATGTACCTGTGAATGACCACATAGGTGGCAGTACACTAAACCCCAAAAGTGTGATAAGAGACTTAGGGACGCAGGTGGACAATGGTCTCACCTTCGATAATCACGTCACCACAACAGTCAGGAAATCCTTCTATGTGGCACACCTCATCACTAAGGGCTTTTCATCCAGAAAAAAGGAGGTTTATTGTCCCACTGTACTCATCCCTCATTAGACCCATTATAGCATACAACTCCCCATTTGGTATGTTCCTCTCAAGACATCTGCAACAACTGGAAAGGCTGCAGAAATACATCACTAAAAGAATTACAGGCTTAAAGCAGATGCCCTATGCTGACCATCTAAAAAAACTCCACCTATACTATGTTGCATATCGTCTACTCAGAGGTGATCTCTGCTTAACATACAAGGCCATGTCAAACCCAGAACTGTTGGACATGCTACCCTTAAAGAAATCCCAATCCCTCAGAGACACACACTCCAGGGATCTAAACCTTGTCAGCACAATGGACAAAACATGCTGGAGGGATAGGTTCCTGACCCAGAGACTCCCCAGACTCTGGAATAAACTGCCCATACATGTCAAGCAGAGCACCTCTTTGGCCCTCTTCAAAAGGAACATTGATGATTGGATGGGAGATAGGAAATTCCCCCCAGGGATCACATCAGTCACCCTGCTAGACAAGGGTCTAGGGAAGTAAATACTATGGGAAGAAATAGCCAGGGAATTGTTATGGCTCGGCTTGTGTAGGCCCTAGGGCCGATAGCCTAGTACCAACCTATGAACCTATGATGAGTACATTATGTATGTAGTCATATCTAGTAATTCAGTAACTAAGGTGGTCAGCTTGGTACAGTTTGGCAAAGCAAGTACAAAGCCGTGCAACATGACACAAAATAAAGCCATGTTTGTATAGATTTATCCACTGCCTTATTTTTTCAATTATCTCAGTGTTTTAAATGGTCTAATTACTAAGATTTCTCTGGCTGATCAGCTATAGCTTCCATCAATAACAATATCACAATAGTCAGAATACTCGCCATCAGTTCTTTTAGACGACAAATTCTTGCCACATTCATCATACTTTGAAATTCTAAACTCTGTCCCCACAGCACGGTACCTCATTTAGTCCCAGTATATTAACATAGCTCTTCTGTCTTTCCAAAGCTTCACACTCACTTCTCTCAGGGCACTACCATTGCAGTGGTTTGTTATTTGTAGGTTCAGATTTTAGCCAACCAGTGTCACAGTGAAAAGCAATACACTTCATGCTGAAAATGGTGGCAAAGCCCTTTACTAGAGAGCTAGTAGGAGATTAGCCCTAAAAACCTCTGAGCCATGGCTGTGTTGGCATTTGAGGTGCTGGCATGGGAGGGATCAGAGTTCCCATTCCTGGAGGAAGAGGATTTCCTAGGCATTCTTCACATTGGCTCCATTGGAGACTGGGATGCAGAGAGCAGTACTGTAGACATTGGCTGTGTCACTGTGTCACTGTTGTGTTGGGATGATATGCCAGCACATCACCTTTGCATGTCAACACCTGAGACGCTATATGGAAATGCATGATGGAAATTGGCTAGGTCATAAGTGAACCTCCCCGGATGAAGTTTACAGCACACACCCCCCATTATGCCCTTAGATTCTATGCCAGCTGCAACCGAGGTCAGAGATAGTCTAGTGGTGAATGGCAAGACTAATAGGCTTGTCGATGGATTGGGGCACCGGGGTAGGTTAAGTTTGAAGGAAGTGGAGCATAAACACTACCAAAAAAAAACTGAGCGAATAATATTTGACTTCTCCCCTGACACCTTTAAGACTATTCTCTCTAGAATTAACCAGAGTCATCTTATTGAGCTTACTCTGGATGAAGCTGTCCAGTCATTTAACTCTATCTTTCTCAATATACTAAATTCTCTTGCTCCTCTCCATACTCTAAGAATAAAATCTAAAATATCCCCATGGCTATCTAAAGCAACCTGCACCCTAATGAAAAAAAGGGACAGGTTGTGGAAAACCTGGATGAGAAATAAACTCCCTTCTGACCTGCAAAGGTACAAAGAACTCAGGAACCTGACAAAAAAAAATTGCAAAAGATAAAAAGGAATTCGACCATAACCCTCCAATAGCACTGAAATCAAACCCCAATAAATTTTGGAACTCAGTCAACCAAATACTGTATCACGGAAACCCTACCTCCCCCAACCCCTATCCAAATAGGACACCTGAAGAAACTATCACTATATTTAACACCTTCTATATTGATACTGTATCAAAAATGATTGACACAAACCATCCACTAGCTAATGTTTCAAATCTCTCTGACCTGGCTCCAAGTTCCAACTCCTCTAAATCCTTTTCTCTTCATCCAATATCTACTACTTATATCAAACAACTATTCTCCAAATTAAAACCTTGCTGTACTTCTGCTGATAATATTCCTTCCTACTTTCTTCAGCTAGCAGCTGATACTTTCCTGTATCCATCCTGATCAACCGCTCTATCTCTGAGTCTAAAGTTCCATCCATCTGGAAAAAAATGTATACTTTACCTATCCACAAAGGAGATAACTTTCAAGAAATCTCTAATTTTAGACCTATAGCCATTCTGTCACCCCTCTCTAAACTACTTGAAAAATACATACATAAGCAAACTCTGCAATATCTACTACAGGAAAACCTACTTACTCCTAATCAGCATGGTTTCCACCCAAAACACAGTACACACACTGCCCTTATCTCATTTACAAACACTATTTCCCAGGCTCGCGATAACAACAAACTTGTCTCCTGTTTATTTCTAGGTATTCATGAAGCCTTTGATACTATCTCACACTCTCAACTCCTGTCTAAACTGACTAATGTAAATTTCTCCCCTGCTACTGATCCTTGGTTTTCTAGCTATCTCTCTGATCGATTACAATCATTGAAATGTCTCTCTGCACTCTCCCCCTCCCGCCCTGTAAAAATAGGCATTTTCCTCAAGGATCCATACTGGGTCCATTGCTATTTAATATTTTCACCAATCTACTCTATACTTCTTGCTCTCAGTCATCTCTTGTACAATATGCATATGATTCCACTGTGATCACTATCTCTGACTCTCCCTCTGGTCTCATCTCTACTATCCAGGCAGCTTTTACATCAGTGGAAACCTGGGTCACCAACAACCAACTAATCCTGAATCCCCAAAAAACTGAACTCTTACGCTTTCTTCCAAAAACTCTTAATCATCTCAAATCTTCTTTCACTGTACTGTCAATAACACTCCAATTGTAGCTGAAACTAGCACAAAACTATTAGGGATCACCATAGTTGATCAACTTAAATTTGACTTACACATCAATAACTGTATCAAAAAGACCCATCAGAAACTAGGCCTTCTATACAGAAATGGAATGTTTATCACTCCTAATGCTAAAGTAACCCTATCTCATACCTATCTACTACCCAGTGTCTTATATGGATCTCAAATACTCACTAATCTTAATGCCACACTCCTAGCAAAACTTACCTCAACCTATATCAAGGTAGCCAGATTCTCTGCTCAATATACTTATAAAACCCATCACTGTGTCTCAATAAAACACTTAAACTGGCTGGAACTACCTAACCTGCTTCTTCTCTCTTAGCTTCAGATTATACATTCTATACTATACCAAACCCTCCTATTGTCCTAAAATATCCTCATTTGTGTCCCACTATTCTCCAACTAGATCACTACACAGCTCAGAACAAGACCTATTACTTATCTATAAATCTAGGACTCAAAATGGATGCAACTTATATAGCTGCCATCCTACCATCACTTGGAACAAGCTTCCACTACAAGTTTTATTACTAAATCAACCAAAACAACTCAAAGTAGCTGCTAAAGAATATTTAAAAACTCTCTGGTCCTGCCCCTGTAGTCACCCATCATAAACTTCCCCTCCATTCCTAAACCACTTTCTAATTGACCACTAACCTTAACTCTTATCTTCCACACTCTTATGGTTCATATAATTTCTCCACATGGCCTTGTCATCCCCCCTCTTCCAAACATGATTTCCTAAGCCTCAGCTTAACTTTTTCCCTTCCTATATATCCTACCAAACCATTGCCTAACATTTTACCAAAATTTCTATTGTACTAATACACTAAGACTATACTGCATGAATATGTCTCATCCACATGCCTGACTTTTAATGATGACTTGTAAATATATGCTTGTTTATTATTAATGTTGTTAACACTTGTTAAATAATTAACTCTGTCATCCTTTTTGGAACATATGCTTCTGATATTCTTTATATTGTATTGTATCATTTTTTGGAGCTTTCCCCCAGGCCTCCTCTGAAAAAGAGCTATTTTAGCTCAGTCGGAGTACTCCCGGTCAAGAAATGTAAAATAAAGTAAAAAAATAAAACTAAATAAAAATTTATTTTGTCAAAGTAAGGAAATATAATAAGCTCTTATCATACACTAGTTCACTTATCCCATCTCAAAGAGCTGAGTATCTCTAAGATATCTGCTGTGGACTCAGCATACACTTACCTCCACCAGAAGAGCAGACATAAGCCATGCCTTCACAGATGTGGCAAAGAAACAACACATCTTCACTGATTTCTGCAACCTACATGGCCAGGTGGACTCCTAAAGCATTAGCTTACTGCTTGGGCAATTCTGCTGCAGCTGCAGAACAAAAGCCATGCATATGCAGCTACTGGTATGATAGGGATGCAGTCTAAATTTAAGGAGTCATCAGAAGTATGACACAGCTGCTATTTGCACATGTGGAATTGACAGTGTTAAAATGATGTGACACTAGGAGCTGAAAGATGCCATGACTATCAGCAGGAGGGATATGGAAAACATGGCTCTAGATCAGTGTGGAAGGGGACTACAACACAGCCAAAAAGAACAACATGGAATACAGACATATAATTCAGATGTCTTTTGTCTTGTCAACAGTGAATACAGCACTGTGGCATAACTGTGCTAGTGCAGTCATAAAAATGTAGGAAATAATTCAGTGTTCACAGTGCCTTGCAAAACACAACCAATATAGTACTGCATAGGGGAGGGATAGGGTGAGGGATCCTTACAAAGTGGTTTATCAAAAACGTCCAAAAACTAACAGGCACAAGACAATCATTTTCAACTTTTTATTGCTTGGCAGTTACCGGAGTGTGTACCGGACTACTGATTGCTGTAAGCTTGTTTTACTCAGCTATTAAACCTTGTTGGACTTTGCAGTGTACGCTCGTCTTATCAAAGTGGTTTATCAAGAAAAGATAAAAAAATTACTAGTTATGTTCATCATATTGATCACTGCCTTAGCTATATGGGTTATATACTGCCAAGGATATAAGAACTGGCCAGCTTCAAAGGTTCAGGGCACCTTTCAGATGCTCATGCCATTAGGCAGTTTGAGCACCAAGCCCTTCCGAGCTTTCCTGCCACTGAAGACAGCACACCTCTGCAGGCTTTTCAGGATCAACGGTTGACTTGTGACGTTCCACTGTGTGAAGGCTGCCAGCCTAGGCAGATAGAATTGTGCAGATAATTCTGTCATTTGTAAATATGAATGTAAACTACAGGCTTGTTGCCTTAAATGTAAAGAAATACTGTTACATGTGGAACTGGAAATAAATGTGACAACAGTGCACTCTACTGAGCAAAGTAAAGCATGTGGTGACCCTTTGATGTAGACAGTGGTGCCGAGGGGTCTAGATGAAGAAATTATTTCTATGGTTTTAACCAAGAGTTAGATTGCTAGATTTAAACATGCAAATGTATTTTTATTGCTCTGTTCCTGACCAGCTGCAAGATAACAAAATGGAGATGTTAAAAATGTAAATGTAGTTAATGTGTAGCCTGGGAACTCCAGGAAGGATGAAGAATTATGTAATGTTTATCAGAACTGCAATTTCAACTTAATCAGAGAGAATCAGAAGGCATTAAGCATTTTTGTCTTGACCATCCAACTCATTAGCACTCTTCCTGTTATCTTATGTAAGTTAGCTTAGACTTGTGTTTTGTTTTAGGAATAGCTAGGAACTAGAAAGATTAGACTAAGCATTTTTCTGTGATATCAGAACTGTACTACTGAATTATTTTAAGTATTTCTGTGTGATCTCTGAACTCTTTTGACTATAACTGTGTAGTGGAAAATATTGTCTTGTGGTTTTAATGATATATTATTAAATATTTTAAAACATTTTTACTGTGGCTGTTTTGTGTAGAGATAAGTTAAGCTCAAAGAGTACATTGCATGTATATAAGAATCCTGTACCAAGTCACTCTAATACGCCTTGAGATTGTTTAATCATAATACCAATTGGATAATAATATTGCACAGTAATAATTGGACACCCTTTTAAGGGCCTTTGAGTAGCTGATAAATATTAGCTGAGTGGTGGCAAGTTGTACTACCATATAGTCTGGGTAAAAGAGGCACAGCTAGAGAACCTGTGCCAGCCTTCCCCAGAAGTGTGTGTGTAGTTGTATAAATGCTTATCTCAAAGTGTGTATGTGTCAGCTACTTGGACAGGGACACAAAGCACTGGTTGGGCAGAGAGGGTGCTAGAGATTTTAGATTGCCCAGCTGGCTGAGATCTGGATCCTATAGCTGTGCCAGTGGGGAATCTTACTGGGGACCTGGAGAGCAAGGGAGCGACCAGCCCCGGACTATGATCTTTGTGTGCTCTTAAGGGGAATTGCACTTTGCTGTGTGTATTTGTTATCCTTTCCTCATATATGAGACGTCCTCTCTGGTCTTAGTGGTGAGGATTGAGGCTCCTTGATTGCTGGGCCAGGACACGGACATCACACACTGATGGGCAGATACATTTCCTTTGGGGAAAACCTTCCACTTTTAAACATGTATTTGTAGTGATACAATTGCTTGGTTAGGAAAGTTATTTTTCTTCTTGGAGTTTGTGTTTTAATGGACTGTCTGAAGACTTAACTGTACTTTTTAAAGGAAAGCATACCTTCCGCTAGAAAATTGTTTATTTTAATTTTTGGGGTTGACAAAGTGTATTTAAATGCTTTTTACTACGTTTTATTGGAAAAAGTTACTTTTTACATCTTTAAATGTTTACTGGCTTGTGATGCTTGTTTTCTCTGGGAAAGAGGCACCATTTTTTGGCTTGACCATGGAAGTAACTATTGGTGTCATGATCAGTCTTTCTTCCAACCACAAAAAGAAAATGTTAATCAAACCACTATTACTACCACAGTAGGCTAGTAATTTTCCTTAGCCAGCTGTGGGTGACTCTGCTGTGGCCAAAGCTAGACCACTTATCTTTTACCCCAGATGCCTCTGCTGGAAAACCTACAGCCACTATGGAACAGGGGTTAGCCACATCCTCTGCAGCTTTTAGGGTCTCCTAATTGGGAAAGGGAGAGCTGCTCTTGTTAGTCCTGGGAGAAGGGGCAATGAAGTATCCCCTTTTTAGTAAGAATGTTGTTCCCATCCCTGGGGAAGCTGCTGTTGCCATTAATATCACTGTTTACCCAAATTTCCTGTCCAAAAGAAACATAAAACTGAACATGTATCGGCCCCTGCTCAAATTTCCTTGGACAAGAGTAGTTTATAAGGTCTGGTTCAGGGTCTAATCAGGCTCTTAATCTTTCTTATAAGGTGATTTCTGGTAATAGAAGAAGTGATTGCTCTTATTCTGAAGAGACTCACAATTCTGAATCTGAACAGGAAGAGGGTGGGACAGATGCAGTGTTATCTCCTCAGACATCTCATATATACTCGGAGAAAAGCTTGGTTTCGGATTCTCCCTTTGAGGGTTTCTCATTCGTTAAGACTACGTCCAGAATGTGCCAGTGTTTTCAGTGGGAGAACACTGAGGTTTTTCAGCCCCTTAGAAACCACTACAAGTTGTTACAAATGTAATTTCCAGAACCTTACCCCATCCTTGCTGTACTGTCAGCATTGAAGGATGTGTGAGTCACTGACTGCAATTTCTCTGATAGCCTGCTGCCCTAAAAAAATAGACAGATTGTATAAACTTCCTCAGTCTTTTAAAGTTCTTATACATTCATCACAAACCACACTCAGCAGCTGTGGTTTTAGCTAATCCTACTGCTGTTAAAACATTTTGCTAATATCAATCCCAGGGCAGCCTATGGTATTGGCTGCTGCTCTGCAACCCCACAATAAAAATTAAAAAAATCTATGTATATTTTTTAAACATTGGCTACCATTACCTATATCAGAACTACACATGCATGTGCACAGTTCCAGACCTTCAGTAGTTCATCTAGAGGGAAAAAAAGCAGATTACTTTGCTAGCCGGGCTGTGTTTTCAAAACAGCCTGGCACTATGTCTTCTCCGCATTATAAATAATACAGTTCTTTCTGCCTACTGCAAAAGGCAAAGTCATAAGAAAAAAACAGCTCATTTGGCTATTTCCCATTTCTATTGGCTCATGCTGTCTCAGGTGTCTTGCTTAGAATAAGACAGCCTGAGAATGAAAGCAACTGATAGAAGCAATAGATTATTTTTGAAGAATTGGTGTGGATGCCAATGTTTTCATTTATTTATTTACTTACTTACTTTAACTAGGCCTACTTGTGTCATTTACCTAGTATGCAGGAAGGTAAATAATTTATGGTATGTGTGTGTGTGTGTGTGTGTGTGTGGGGGTCATAAATGCTCTGAACTGTCCCTGATTTTTCTGGGTAATCAGTGAGAAATGAAGCCAACAGTGAGTTTCAAACAGAAAAAAAATCTAATGCAGATTGTGTTATTCTAGCAACTTTCATTGTTTGCAAAACAATATATGCCCCTGATTTGGTCTTTTGTCTGCTTGACTCTTGACCTAAGATGTTGGGAGTTATTAGGGGGAGGGGTTACAGGCAGTGAGTTGCAATTGGTATTCTGGCAGCAGTAAACTGAGAAGGCACATTCGTGTAACAGTTAATTTATATTTTTATTCATTCTTCTGGAATATACAGAAACAATTATACTAGTGTGTCTGCAATTAATGGATTGTGTGTGTGTGTGTGTGTGTGTGTGTGTGTGTGTGTGTGTGTGTGTGTGTGTGTGTGTGTGTGTGTGTGTGTGATTGAATGTAATTTATGTATATGTGGGCATAGATACTCTCAACTGACTCTTGATTTCACAGAATGTGTCTGGTTTTGCCACATATTTTGGTCTGTTCCTTGGAATATTTCTGGTTTCTTTGGAAAGCCATTGAGGATAGCAGTCACTAAATAATGAAAGACATTTGAATTTCAGACTTAGCTGTCTTCAGTAAAAGCATAGTAATGCCAAGCCTGTTGTTCCAGCAACTGTCTGACTATACAACAGTAAAATCTGTCCCTGATTTTGGTCCTTTGTCCCTCATTATTTTATAGCTTTTTCCTTAATCCTTGGACTAAGAGTGTGTAATTAATGGATGTGTGTGTGTGTGTGTGTGTGTGTGTGTGTGTGTGTGTGTGTGTGTGTGTGTGTGTGTGTGTGTGTGTGTGTGTGTGTGCACATGTGCACATGTGTGTGTGAGATTGAGTGTAATTTATGTATGTGTGGGCATAGATACTCTCAACTGACTGATTTCACAGAATGTGTCTGGTTTTGCCACATATTTTAGTCTGTTCCTTGTAATATTTCTGGTTTCTTTGGAAAGCCATTGAGGATAGCAGTCACTAAATAATGAAAGACATTTGAATTTCAGTAAAATATAGTAATGCTAAGCCTGTTATTCCAGCAACTCTCTGACTATATAACAGTAAAATCTGTCCCTGATTTTGGTCCTTTGTCCCTCATTATTTTATAGCTTTTTCCATTATCCTTGGACTAAGAGCTTGAGGGTTATGTCTGAGTGTATGAGTGTGTGTGTGGGGGTGTAGGGGGGTTGCAGTGGCTTGAACAATGTATTCTGACAGCAGTGAGACAGTAAGATACATTCCTGTGTGGTTATCTATGCTTTTATTCACTCATTTGTTGTCAAACTTAGGTTTACGTGTCACAGTCATATGATTGCCTGTAACTGATTGTCGTGTGTGTGTGTGTGTGTGTGTGTGTGTGTGTGTGTGTGTGTGTGTGTGTGTGTGTGTGTGTGTGTGTGTGTGTGTGTGTGTGTGTGTGTGTGTGTATGCGTGTGTGTAAGTGTACATGTATGTGTAGGTCGGGGGGGGGGTTGCAATAAAGTGCATAATATATGGTTTTAGACACAATCAGGTATTATTTAAATAGTTATAATATTTACTTACTCATTCACTTGATCCCAAACAATTGAAGTTTACAAAACATGTTGTAACTGCTTTTGTGTGTGTGTGTGTGTGTGTGTGTGTGTGTGTGTGTGTGTGTGTGTGTGTGTGTGTGTGTGTGTATGTGTGTGTGTGTGTGTGTGTGTGTGTGTGTGTGTGTGTGTGTGTGTGTGTTAAAGTAAATTGACTGCCACTGCAGTCATTTACTCAATTTAGGTAGTCATTAGTTTGGTTTTGCAGAACTAGTCCGTATTTTTGTGAAGCCAGCTGAGAGGCTTTATTTTATGTTTTTTTTTAACACGTTTAAAAGTCTGAGTTGTATACTGTAAATAAAATTGTTATAATTGATGTTCTGAGGTTGTCTGTGATGAAAATGATTGCGTGTGGGAGTGGAGGGGAAGGAATTGCAGTGTCTCTAAAAGTAAAAAGATGGCAATAATTTTTAACTTTCCATCGCAAACATCAGCATTGTACACAAAATTTCTGTGCTGGTCTAGGCAGGAACTGTACGAAAGCAACTGATCATTGGCACCGTGGCGAAGAGAGTAGCATTGCCAGTTCACATGGATTGATTCCTTGGTTGAGTTTTTGGCTGTGATGCCGTCTTCAGGGAATCTTTATGTACTTCCTGTCTCTGTGGGTTTTATCCAGGAGCTCTGTTTTGCTTCCTCTAACCCTCAGCTACATAATCTATGTCTGTGGCCATCTGTGTTTTTACTTTCATTCCAGTCTAACATCAGAGGGGTACACAGAAGGTAACTCTTGTTTTGGAGGGGTAGTCAGACACATCTTCTACATATGATTTATATAGCTTTAGAAACATTTGTCATCTCAATCTATTGAGAACTATTATTTTGTTAGCTCACTCAATAAACATCTATCCCGCCATTCAACATATTCTCCAGTAATAAAACAACTATCCCCTCGATTACTCACACCAAACTATTAGTGCTGAGATTGACTGCTACTTAAAATTCAATATCCATATCTCCCTGACCATAAAAAAGTGCACAAAAATCTTGAAATATTATATACAGATAAACACTACCTGACTAAAAACACTAAATCTACAATAGCTCATCTCTAGACTCCCCCAATACTTACAAATCTGAGAAAAACAGATAAGACAAAACTACAGGTCTGTTATAACAAAATTGCTAAGTTTGCCACTGAATCCTCATCTAGATCACACCACTGCCTAGCCCTTAAACAACTAAATCTGCTTGAACTTCCACAGCTCCTCCTCCATAATTAGCTTACAGTCACCCACAAAATCATATACTACTTAGATAAAAATACCTGCACTAAACAATATCCTTCACCCCTACTCCAGTAACAGAGTATTACGCTCCAGTAGCAAATTTCTTCTCGAAGTAATAAATGACAACAACACAGATGGAGCCTCCCTCTACACACATTTCATAGCTAAAAATGGAATACTCTGTCCACTAGCATCTCATCAATAACCTCATCTACACAATTTAGAAAAGTATTAAAAACTTACAGAAATGATATTTGACTATGTAATTATATAAGTCCTGGCTAACCTACTTCTCTACCTTCATTCCCTATATCTTGAGCTACACTCCATACTGAATTCTAACTTTATGTCACTTGCTACATCTCCTTCTCTATGACTCTCTCTTGTTATGTGCGTCCTCTTAACATTCCCTCATAATTCTATTAGGTAGCCTATCTATCACAAGAGGAGTGGTTTCTGGCCCAGAAATTGTAGTTTATTGGCTGTTTGGGCAGCTTTTCCTTCCCTTTCAACTTTCTGGTTTAAAAACCCATGTTTGAGCTTATTTCCCATCTTTACTGTAACTAGTCTAGTCCAGATATAGATTTGCTGTATCTAGGACTGTTTGTAGGCTCCTGTGCCCCCAAGCCTTTCTGTGTTGGAGGGAAGTATTCTACCTTATCAGTGGGAGGGGTAAGCACCAGGTAGCCTATCTACCACAAGAGGAGTATTTTCTGTCCCTGAAATTGTAGTTTATTGGCTGTTTGGGCAGTTTTTCCATCTCTTTCAACTTTCTGGTTTAAAAGCCTGCATTTGCACGGGTTTGTGCTTGTTTAAGCTCTGCTCAGCGACACCTAGCTGAGGTAAACTATTACTGGTGCCAGAAAGTCTGGTCTTCAGATTTTCTCTTAGATCTTGCTAGTTCTTTCTCTCTTGCACTTCAACTAGCCTAATTGCTTTGCACTTCAACAGGTTTTTGTAGCAATTATTATAGCACACCTAAGTGCCACCAAAACTAGTCATTCTTCAAGGATATAGCTCCAGTACTTAGTAGTTATGACCGCCCCTCCTGGCATGATTAAAGGGCAGTTCCCTGTGCTTTCTCCTACTAATCTGGTGCACTTGGGCATTCTGAGGCAGTGTAGCAACTGCCTCATGTACACAGACAACCTTTTTCTCTTACCTCCCAAAATTCAGACTTGTGAGAGATGCACTTATATCGCCAAATTTGAAGCTATGCACTCTCCACCCAAGACCGGACTAGCTGGTCAAGAGGAGAAGGTTAATACCTGCACCACACCACATGGAAGACAAAGCACTCTAGAGCACCCACTATTACAGCTCTTACATAAAAACACAAACCACACACCCACCTTCATGGAGGCTCTCAATAGAAATTTACCCAAACAGCAGAGACCTCAGAGACAGAAATGCACTCGACCACCACAACACAGCACAAACCACAGGACACATAGCTCACTTCCACAGTGTGCCCCTCAACCTAAGCCCCTAAGGCTAAACACCTTGCTCAATACACTAATCATAGGTGACTCAATAGTGAGGCACACATATGTCCCACTCACTAGGTTTGTCAAAGGAAAAACAACTTCAAAAAGATCAACACACGGCAGGTTCAGGTTAAGGCACTTTAATCTTGCAGCAAGGAGACAAAAATGTGCTAATACATAGTTTGTCTAACTAGAATCAGGAAGTGAAGCTATTCTTATACATTTCTTACAAGGCATTGCCTATTAAGCTGACATAATAAATCACAAGTTCTTTCAATATTATTTCATAGCAGCTGTCTGTCCATGATTTTCTGCTGGCATATCAAGTTTACAAAAAAACTTCCTAAGAAAAACAACGTGGCCTTGATGACCACCGGTCAGATACAACTTCTCACTATGCAATGTTATCATTCAAGGTACTATGGCTAATTTGAGCACAAAGCAAGTATAGATTATAGTTCATTTCTTCAAGCAGTCTTTGTTCAACTGTATCTTATCTTTTCTGCAGCTGTTCATGTTCTCATAACATGAACAGAGCTGATTGTTCAAGTTCAATAACATTATAGAAAACAGTATTGTTCTATTCATTATTTTCCTGACCTAGCAGATAATCACCTGCTTCTCTTGTTTCAGAAAGCATACTGCAGTTTGAAAAGCATCTTGTAATTTCATACAGAATTAAGCTGTACATAAAATAGAATGAAATGTGTTAACCCTTTTAGCTTTTAATAAGCAGTAAACATATACATTAATACATATTTTTTTAACAAGGTTGAATAAGGAGAAGGTAACAGTCAGCTGTCTATCAGGTGCCAGAATCTGACACATAATACATGCACTCAGGTACTCCACAACAAGTACAAGTGCTCTCTCATTGTCCATGTGGGTGTGAATGACCTGAAATACACCTCCCTGGACTACATGAAAAGAGACATGGTGGAGCTCTCGGAATATGTGGCCCAGGCAGGTATGACACTAGCCCTGAGCAGTATCCTACAATGACCCAGAATGATACCGCAGTACAAACAAAAATTATTGACTTCAATGATTGTCTAAGTTTCTGGTGTCATTCTAGGGGGGTCCAGTATCTGTCTGCTTGGGATGACATGATTGATAGACCTTGATGCTTTGCCAGAGATGGCCTGCATCTGTCACCCCTGGGTTTCCAGGTACTAGCTAAGGCTCTTGCCACACCTATAGTGCCTTTTTAGGTGGTGTTCCAAAGACCAAATTACCACCATAAGTCTAAATCTCAAGATGCACTCACTTGAAGCACTCCTCAAAATGGAGAACATCAACATTTGTGCTGTAATGGGGACCTGGTTTAAAGAAGCAGAAAGTACCCATGCGCTACCAGACTATAACTCATTCTACACCTTTCAGCCCCAAAACATGGACTGAAGCTCCATAGGCAAGGGTGTCTCCATATTCATAAAGGATATGCAAACCTACAGACTAGTAGCCCAGCATAAGGCATCTGAGATACTTTAGGTACAACTAACACTGGGTAAGACTGCAATTCAAATCATAGCATACTATAGGTCCCCAACCATGTCCCTTGACTCTCACTCCACGTTCCTAAGCATCCTGGAATCTATCAAGGTCCAACCCAACACTCTCATACTAGGAGACTTCAACTACCCCTCCAACACTGGCCCAACGCTTCCTATAATTCATCATTTCCAATGATCTGGACCAGCTCATTCTGACCAACACTAGAGGAAGCAACATCCTTGACCTGGTTATTACTAACATGGCCACCCATTGCTCTACACTAATAATCAATCCCTCCCTGGTCAGATCCGACCATAAACTAATCACCATGGAAATCCACATCTCACCCACACCACCTGCAAAGGTAACCACCTTGAAAACTTCTCTAAAGCTGACTTTTGACTCCTAAAAACAGAGGTAGCTAACTTCATGGCACCCATGCCAATGGAAAATAGCTGCATGACTGCCGAATCATACACAAATGCACTGTACGAACATGTATATAAATGCACGGAACTAGCCATACCCAACAGAACCAAGATGCTCTCTTCCAAAAAAAAGGAAGCCAATCTGGTAGTCCCCAGCCATTAATAAACTCTGCAACAGAAGGAAGAAACTGTTGCAGAAAAAGATGAAGTCCCAAGACTGGAAAAACTCTCTTCAAGAAAAAGTTGAGATCCCTCATCAAATCCTCTAAAGCCAGCTATGAAGGCAGAATCACAGCAGACACTAAAAGCAATCACAAAGTCTTCTATAGTTATATCGAGAAACTCTATGGCAATAGCCAGATTTGCTCTGAGTTACTGCACAGTGGAACCTCTTATACTTATATCCTCTCCTGTTCAGCATCTACTTCTCAGAAATCCGGGCCAACAAAAAGGGACTCTGGCTGACCAAGTTCACAGACAGCTGCAATCTGGGAGCCATTATTAACTCCCCAATTGATGCAGACATCCTACAGAAAGGCCTCACTGAGACCAATGACTGGTGTTGAAACTATGGGCTTAAGCTTAATGCCAAAAAATGCTTCATCATCCCCTTTGGTAAAAACTCAGTTCCCACTAATTACCACATCAATGGGAGCCGACTGAACACTGAAGGTGTTATAAGAGATCTGGGGATGCAGGATGACAGCAACCTCTCTTTCGACCACCACATTGCCACTGTGGTCAGAAAGTCCTTCTATGTGGCACATCTCATTACCAAGGGTTTTGCATCCAGAAAGAAAGAGGTCATTGTCTTTCTCTACTTTTCCATCATTAGACCAGTCATTGAGTATAATGCCCCATTTGGCATGTACCTCGCTAGACACCTGCAACAGCTGGAGAGGCCACAGAAGTACCACACAAAGAGGATCCTATGCATTAAACATATATCCTACACAGACAGATTCAAAAGAGTTCAACTATTCTCTGTCTCATGTCGCCTACTTAGAGGCGATCTCTGCTTGACTTACAAAGCCATGTCTGACCCAAATCTGTTAGAAATGCTACATCTAAAGAAATCCCAATCCCTCTGCACCACACGCTCCAGAGATTTCAACCTCATTGCCACAATTCCTCACCCAGAGACTACCCATGCTCTGGAATAGACTTCCCATACATGTCAAGCAAAGCACCACGCTGTCTCTCTTCAAGGGAAATCTTCTGTCTCTCTTCAAGGGAAATCTTGATGAGTGGATGGGTAACAGAAAGATCACCCTGGGGATCACTCCAGTGGCTCTACTTGATAGAGGCACTGGGAACTAACATCGGGTGGCATGATGCCAGGACACTTCTATGGGCTAGACTTGCAAAAGCTCCAGGGCCATTAGCCTAGTACACACCTATGAACCTATTGTATCTCATCTCTAAACTTGTATGAATATACATTATATTCAACTAAACATTGATAAAACTGACTATTGTAGAATGTGAACCTTGTTGGAAATGTATATTGTTTATTGTTATTTATAGAAGCTTTTCTCCCAGGGCCTCCGCTGAAAAAAGACTTGTGCCCAGTAGGACTATCCCGGTAATCAAATGTAAAATAAATAAATAATAAACAAATTAAGCTTTAGACAGAATTTTTTCCTTGAAAGAAAAACAAAATAAGACAGCATTTCTTTCCTTATCCATGATTTTCATTCAGGCCATAACTGAAACAAAAGGTTGTTAAAACATAAATAAATAAAAGCTCTATGATGCCATCTCAAAGAATCTAGAACTTTATAACTTCTGGGAACCTAGCAGATCCAGGCCTCCAGCTTAATTCAGTTAATTCCTCCTCCACACTTAACTACAGCAGAATCTTGGCAGAGAGTGTATATTAAAAGGATGGAGGAAAAAGCTAAAAAGTATGACAAAGTGTGAAAAAAAAATAAGAAAGAGGCAATTTATCTGGATCATGTAGGTCCAGGATGGAGGGAAAACAAGGCTGGGGAAATACAGGAAGAATCAGTGGACAAAAGAGGGCCTGGAATCCTTTGTCTAGTGCTACATTTCACCTAAGAATGGCCTTGTTAATTGCCACTTTATTTGACTCCTGCAGCCTCCTCCTTGCTTTGAAATTACCATCCTCCACTGTCCAATCCTTAACTTTCTGGTAAGGTTGGTAAAATAATTGATAAGTATGGGAAAAAAGTGTATGCTTCTGCAACTTTTTATTTTCAGAATTTTGTATTGCCAGGCTTGTATGTTGTTCTAAATAACTGCAAAAGTTTGAGGAATGTTGTATCTGCAGTTTCTTCTTGTAAGGAAAAACCTAATTAAAAAAAAAACTTAAGTTCTTCTATTGCACAGGTAACTACTCATTGCTTGCAGTGTGTGCATGACTCTGTTGATACTTCTTCCAGGGCTATGGTCACTGGTATTGTTTTGAGGAGGATTGTATGGCTTGCATTTTCAGAACCTCCCATATGATGTTAAAAATGAGATTTGAAATTCTTCTTTGGAAAGAGTGTTGGTTTCCTGGACTCTCTGCTGCAGAGATTATCAAAAAATATGATGAGAGGGTAAACTGATTCAGAGAGTCTCTCAGATTTTCAACCTCTCCTTTTCCAAATTTTCCAATGAATTCTCTTATCACCTCATCCAGTTTTGGCCAAAAACAAAACAACCAGTCTCACCAAAATGTTGGTAAAATAGGGGACCAAAGGTAAGTCAGAGAGTTGTCTGCCTTGATTAGAGCAAACATCTCTTGTAAGATGGGGTTCCAAATAGAAGGCTGCCCCCCCCCCATGCAAAAGACAATCTAACAAGTTAGAATGACTGTTTAACACTGGCTGTCCCTTTTCCCCTCCCAGAAAGTATCCTCCACCCTGCGCTGCTACCACTCCCTCACTCTCATCCACTAACTCTCCTCCTACTCTCACTTCCTCCCCATCTTCTATCCCCCCAACACCCCCTCTCCTCACTCCCCATTATTCTCATTAAAACCCATACCTACTTCTACTATAAAAAAACTCCTTCAGAAACTAAAGCCATGCACTAATGCTCCTGATAACATCCCTTCTTACTTTCTTAGCATAGCTGCTGATGCAACTGCCTACCCCATTAGCATTCTAATCAACCACTCTATCCAGGAAAGTACAGTTCTACAAATCTGGAAAAAGGCCTTTATCATACCTTTACATAAAGGTGGCAACAATAACAGTGTGACTAATTTCCGCCCCATCGCTATCCTGTCTCCAATCTCTAAACTCCTAGAAAAGTGTATCCAAATTCAACTCCTACCACATCTCTTAGATAATCACCTACTAACCCTCACACAACATGGTTTCAGACCTGGTCACAGCACTATGACAGCCCTCCTCTCCTTCCTTGAAACTGTAAACAAAGCCCGGGACTCTGGACTTATTGTCTCTACCCTACTACTTGACCTCTCTAAGGCCTTTGACACTATATCACACAGCCTGCTTTTAACAAAACTCTCAAAACTTAACCTATCTCCTTCATCCTTGAACTGGTTCTCCAGCTACCTATCAAATAGATATCAAGCAGTAAAATGGAAAAAGGCAACCTCCTCATTTCTAAATACCCCAACCGGAGTTCCCCAAGGCTCCATATTAGGTCCCCTCCTCTTTAACATATTCATAAATAATTTCCGTAACTCTATCCCATTCTCAAACATTATCCAATATGCAAATGACTCAACTATTAATCTGCTCAGCCTCATCTATCCCTACACTCCTCAAGCTTACTCAAGACGCTTTTTTAACCACAGAGCAATGGACGAAAAGAAACCACCTTGCACTAAACGCCTCTAAAACCAAATTAATGGTGTTCACCCCCTCTAAAGTCACCTATTTTGATAGT
Organism: Protopterus annectens; assembly: GCF_019279795.1. Classification (NCBI taxonomy): domain Eukaryota; kingdom Metazoa; phylum Chordata; order Ceratodontiformes; family Protopteridae; genus Protopterus; species Protopterus annectens. The sequence goes on from NC_056734.1 coordinate 177,696,335, forward strand.
AACACATTCTCTATTACTAGTCAAAACAACACACCTCTGGAACATGTCTCAGAGACCAAATTACTCTGTGTCCAAATTGAAAACCAGCTCAAATTCAACTCCCATATACAACTAAATATAAAAAAAAAAACATCAAAAACTTGGTATGCTCTATCGGCAAAAGCACTACCTTACACCTGCTACTAAAATCACTCTTTCTACTTCCTTTCTTATCCCCTCACTTCTCTATGGAGCACCACTTCTAACTAACATACAGTCCTCTCCGAAAACACAACTCTCCTCCTGCTACAACAAAATTGCCAAGTTCGCTACCAGTCACAAGTCCTCCACCCACCACTGTTCCTCTCTCCAACAACTACATTGGCTAGAACTACCCAAGCATCTCACCTATACTCAACTAACTCTTGCACACAAGCTAATTTTCAACCCCTCCCTCTGTCCCTCCCTGTCTTCTACCTTTAAAATGCACCTGCCCAATAGAGTATTAAGGTCTAACAACCAAAATCTATTAGAAGTCTACAAACCAACTCGTCCCCCAGGCAAAAATCTTCTATCACATGGTTTAGCACGCCTCTGGAACTCCCTACCTCCATCAATTCGTATCACCTCCAACCATTTTACTTTCAAAAAATCTCTTCATTCATATCTAGTATCCCAGTGGGAATGCTCTTGCTTTCACCCCACATAACTAACACTGGTAATTTCCATCTTCCTTTCCTTCCCCTATTTACACCTGCAATATTCCCTTAGAATTCCTCCTATCTCTTACACTCTTAGTGTTATTGTATCCACTAAAATACACCACGCTGTACCCCTTACGTGTAGGATTGCTGATATGTAACTGTACTTCTCATTAATTACTTTGAAACATTCCTTCTTTGTTTGTACCACCTGTAAGCTACATCACTAGTTTGTATTATTTGTAAAAGTTTCATCTCTAGTTTGTATTAGCTGTAATGTTTCCTCTACTACTTTGTAATTGTTTGTTTGAATCTTTTACTCTTGTATAATTATCATGTTTAACCTATTGTAACTTTGATTGTTTTGAGCTTTTCTCCCCAGGACTCCATTGAAAATGAGTTCTTCTTGGCCCAATGGACTATCCTGGTAAACCAACTGCAAATAAAATAAAATAAAATAAAAATAAGTATGACTCCATTTTTTTCTTTGTCAACAGATAGCCTGAGACAAATGGGTTCTCAACATCATTCATCACAGTTATTGATTGCAGTGGGAGGAAATTCCTCCCTTCCAGTGAGTAATTCCTTGTCCAGCAGACCAGACTGTCCTTCAACATGTGTTGTTTCAGGGAGTAATGGAGCAAGTTCCTCCTTCCCAGTTTGAGAAAGTTTTTTTTTAATTTAAGGATGTTTTTGTGTCATAGAAAGAAAATACCTTGAGACCTGTTTTGGGTCTTTCTTTCCTAAACTAATTTGTGATAGTACCCAAGTTCAAAATGCTGTCACTTCCTCATTTAAGTGTTCTAGCAACTCTAAATTTAAAAGATGCTTACCAACACATCCCTAGAATCTAGCATCTAGAATTCATGTGTTTCTTAAGATTTTATTTGTCTAGATCACATTATCACTTCTCTATGTTACCATGTAGACTATCCATTCATTAAGAGTGTTCACAAAGTGTTTAGCTCCAATTATAACTCACAGCAGGCTACAAGGTATCCCCATTTTTCCATATTGACAGAACTTGTCTATATTCAAGAAGACTTTTTCACAGTGTCCGGAATTTCTCTCTTAGGTAAGAGATTTCTTACACAAGCTGGAATTTCAAGAGAACAAGCTAGGATTTCAAGAGGACATTCAAGAGAATTTTTTAACTGCACTACACAGGATAGTGTTCTTGGGATGTCAGATAGACACAACAGTTCAAAGAATGTTTTTCCACAGGAAAAACAGGTCTATATCTAGATCTGTTTCTAAGGTTTTCTATTCAAACTTTGGTCACTGAGTGCGAGTACCTCAGGATTCTGGATCTCCTGGCATTTATAACTCTCATAATGCCCTCAGAAGGACTCCGCATGAGAAAGATACAGTGGTATTTGAAGTCTCTTTGGTACCAGCACAAACATCCCTTGTTTTTTTCAAATCCCAGTTCTGGGTTTTGTCAGAACAGAAATCACTTGGTGGAGACAGCAAATATTCCTAAATCCAGATCTGCAATATCAGGAAGGATAAAAGTCCAAGGTATTTGAGACACCAAAGACTAGTGTAAGCACATAAACCTAAAAGAGCTGCTTGCTCTAATGAAGGCACACAATTCTCTGACTCAACTTTGGTCCCCTGGCCCTCTTAAAGTTGTTATAGACAATACCACAGTCATGGTATATCAACAATCTAGAATGAACAACATCTTACTCCATTTACAGACAAGTCGTGTTAGCTTGGAATATAGCTTTACACCCCAGTCTCACTCTGCAGGCTTCCTACATTCTGTCAGAGCAAAATGGAGAAGATAAGCAGGACAAAGGCAGAACTTCATGAATGGAAATTAAACCAGAGGGATCTTCCAAGATTTGACCCAACTGTGAGGAGTTCCTCAAGTAGACTTCTTTGTCTCCTGTCTGAACAATCAGCTAGAAAATGTCTGCTCCTGGACTCAGTGCAAGATTGTCTGGAAGACACATGTCTTTTCCTTGCCTTGAACAGGAATGCTCCAATATGAATTTCCACCCTTTCCACTGATATCCAGGGTACTTCTGAAGATTCAGCAGGTATCCCCAAAATCATTGCGGTGATTCCCTTCAGGCTCAGGTAACAGTAGCTCTCCCTTCTTCAGAAAATAGCCAGGGGCAATTAACTTTAACTGGCTTCCTAACAGAATGGATGTACTCACACAAGAACCCCAACCAACTTCAACTGACTGTCTGCATGATAGGATCTTAATTCCCTTTAGGGACATGTTTTCTGAGGACATGCAGCAGGTACTAATGAAGGCAGGAAAGCCTGCTACTAGAAAATCTTATATTATCAAATGGAATTTTTTTCTAGTTAATGCCAACAACATAACCAGCACCCATTCAGGGCTAGTGTTTGCCTGGTTTTACAATATTTGTTCTAGTTAATATCATATGACCTTTCTTCCTCATCCATCAAGATCATTTATTGGCCATTTCAGCATGGATACCCATGGATCCCCCGGTTTCAATGCATTCTCATGTCAAAATGATTTTGTAAGGGGTTTTGCACAAAAGACCTCCAAAAAAAAAAAAAAATCTGGTGGCTCCTCCTTGTGATCTTAATTTTGTCTTAGAGATGCTAACACTTGCTCCATTCAAACCAACTAATCTGACTGACTTGGGGTTCTTAACATGGAAAACAGTTTTACTGATTGCTCTGACCTCTGCAAGAAGAGTATCTTGAGTTGCATGCTCTTATGGTGAGTTAACTCTCATTTGACAATTAATCCTTATTTTATGCCTAATGTAGTATCTGAGCTTACATTAAGCCAAACTATCCATCTCTCAGTTTTCTTTCCTGAACCCTAAAATGTGGACCTGGACAATGTCTGTACTCCTATAGCATTGCTAAACTTTGGAATTCCTTACCCTCCCACATAACTCAAATTAACTCTTTAAAAACCTTTAAATCGGCACTAAAATCACATTACCTAAATAAGCCCTCCTGCCTCTGCAAAACAAACAGACTACCTTAAAACTATTTCTTAATTAATTCTTGTATGTGAAATATCTCATAGCAGGATCTCTAACCTCTGTCTTGTACATAGTTATTTCAAATTTTTGTCACAAATGCACACTATAAATGTACAGTTGTATATCTCTGCTTTGTACACATGTAACTTCCTTTGCCTGTGTGTTGTTATCCTAGATATTTAATAATGTATACTCAGTACTGTCCTGAAATGCATATCTCTGTTTTTATAAATTTAACTTCATTTATACTTATGTTAAATTTGTATACTTTGTTCTACTTTGTTGGAGCTTTTCTCCCCGGACCTCCACTGAAAATGGGTTTCTGACCCAGTGGACTTTCCCGGTAAACAAATGTCAATAAATAATAAATAAATAAAATGTGGGAGAAGGGATACTTCACAATTTGAATTTCATCAAACAACTTAAATACTATCTTAACAGAAAAAAATCTTTCAGATCTTCAGAACAGATGTTTATTTCTCGTGAAGGTGAAAATAAGGAACAATCTGTGTCAAAACAGACTATTTTCAAATGATTGTCTCAGGTTATCTTTTGCTATTCTCACCCCAACAAATCTGTTCCAGACAGGGTCAAGTCTCACTCTACCAGCGTCTTGGCTTCATCTCTGGGTTTTGGGAAGGTTTTGGTGTTTTAGAACTAATCTAGAAACAACAATTTGGTCCTGTGTACATACTTATACAAAGCATTACAAGCCTGATTCCTTCTCTAGATCTAGATCAGGCTTTGTTCGACCACTCTCCAGGGCTCCTGGATCCCTCCCCTACAACCTCCCAAATGTGGAAAAATCTACCTTTTTAGCTAAGGCTAATGCAGTAGTAATCAATATGATGAACACAGTACGGTTGTATAAGTAAACTTACAATAACAGTAGATGTTCAAATAATCCCTGCTGCAGTAACTTTAGCTATATGGGTTTTATCCTGCCAAGGAACAACTGGCCAACTTCCAAAGCTTCAGGGCACCTTTCACATGCCAAAATTGTCAGGCAGCCTGAGTTGAACTGACTAAAATACTAAAAGACAAGTGTGAGCATCAAGCCCTTTAGTACTTTCTTGTCAACAGAGACAGGGCGGCTACGCCCTCAAAGGACAATGTTATGAAGAACAAAAAATAAATACACCCTGGCATAAACAGTAGAAAAAAAAGGGGGGGAGGTGGATGGAGGGAACAGCTTCTGCAGTAGTAATTATTACTTTATTCTTTCATTTACTCATTAGATAGAATTGTATGTAGCAATAGTATGTTTAATGAAAAGCCAGCTTATTAGAATTTTCCGCTTGACCTCTGATGAAATATGTGTTCACAACATTTTCATACACTTAAATATATGTTTCTTGAGAGGGTTACCCTGAATCTTTGTTTGAGAAACTACACGAGGAAGTGTGGGCAGAATACCATAATAGGTATGCCCAATTATAAATTATGGCCTGAGTTCTGTTAACTTTAAACAATGTGAAGGGGAAGGTAAGGAGTTTACAGGACACACTAACATTCTGCTACATTATTCCCTCGATGTTAAGGACATACACAATGTGTTGTAGAGAAATTGGAGTATTCTGCAATGTGATGAGGGGTTAAGAATGTGTTTTCCTGAACCCTCATCGTTTACCTTCAGAAATAAGCCCAGTATAAAATCCCTATTGGAGAAATCAAAAGATGGTCTATATGACGACTTGTGGGTGACAATAAAATGTGGCCGTTGTCATCAGTGCTCATTTATTTAAATAATATTTGAGGGTGATTTGTTGGACAAGATTAGAGCCATGAAGGTTCATGGTAAGTTCAATGCCATTCTGAATAGAATGTTTACCTGGCCAGACCCACTTCATGTCCTCCGTTTTCTATGGGTAAGACTAAGAATGCATTTAACAGGACAAATATATCAACACCTTTATAGTATATCCAAAAAAGACAAGAAATGTGCATTGGCCAGACATGCTTGTTTATGTAAGAATTTCAAGAAATTTTATTTTCTAGGACTCGAGCAAGTGGAAGCAGCTACTTTTTTTGGAAACTGGGAGAACAAATTGCTGCACAGGGAGCTGTACTGGCAATGGAAACTTAAACTAGATACAGCACATTCAACTGGTCTAAATGACTATATTTCTTTATCAAGTGAACTTAAAAGAAGAGCTAAAAAGATTTAATTTATTTTACAGGTTTATTTTATAAAGCTTTACAGTATTTTATTTAGCATCTTTTATTTACTATTAGTTTTTTTTCTTTTCTTGTGTTTTTATTTGCAAGTTCATGTCTCTTTAAAACATTTGCTAGGTTTCCAAGACTTGAAGCATTTAATTGTTTTTTTTTGGGGTGTGTTTCTAGTTCATTTAAGCTTTTAAGCAGCATTGTAGTCTTTGTAACTCATAGTTCTGAAGAGGTCTGTTCACAGACAAAAGCACTTAACCACAATTTTGCTTTGTGGTTTCACATTAAAGGTTCATTTCTGTGTGATCCTGGACTTCCTGGTCATTTTTTTGTTCAATAGTATGTTTATGTTTTAGTCATTACATTTGTCTTTGTGATGCTTACATATCATTGTGATGTCATATGATGTCACAGAAGGAATATATGAGGTCATGGTTCTAGTACTGTGAGTTCTATATTTTTTCAGAACACAGGTGTTCTTTAGTTCATTGAATATCATAACACAAGAACAGTTTACAAGTGAAGCAGAAGAAAAACGATATCGAAGGTAAGAATATGAAAATACAGAAAAATGTATTGCTTTTGGTAAAGAGGAAGATTCTTAATAGTATGTTTAAGATATAAAGCAAACATTTTAAAAAACACTAAAGGTATGAGCATATCTTTACTTTTTGACCCTGACCACATAACTTTTCCAGTGTTTAGTATTTTCTCTTGAAACTTACAACAAATGAAAAACATATACACTTGCTCTTCTTTTTTCATCTCCTGTCTATAAATTTGTATTCCACGCTTATCTTTTCCTTGTGTGTCCTTCTGCCTTATCTTCTCACCCACTTCTTCCCAGTACTATCTCTTCTTCACAAGATTTAAGTAACACAGTCCTGACAAGTGACAATGTGTGTGGCTATTTTATTATTAACTTTATAATAATCCGTGCTGTTATGTGCTTATCTTGTGCCTATGCCACTGAAAACAAACTATCCTCATTGTATCTCTCTGAATTGTTTGTGGCTTTTATTAGAATATGTCTGTTTCCAAACATTATGTCTTAGACTCAGACTCTGCTAATGTATTTTATAATTTATTGTTATGTTTTAATGTATGGATCTTGTTTTGCCACCATAGCCTGGGTCATGGCTGAAAAGGGTCCTCGGACTACTCCCCTTACCCAGTTAACAAACGTTAAAGTAAATAAATATGTCATTTTTTTCAATTAGATTTTTATTTTTATGCAGAATAACCTCAAGCAAGACATAAACATTTTGTTATTTTTCCATATGAAGTAGGATTGTAAAATGAATATGCTGAAAACTGATAACATTACTGACAACTGCCTTTGCTTAATATATTGCAAATAACTTCAGATCACTGGCAGATATGATACAGATTTTAAAATTTAGATGTAACATTAATAGCACACTTACTACCTGAAACATGATCAGTAGTTTAACATTGTCACTTTCACCTCAGAGCTTGTGAAGGCCACATTACTTTTTCTCTTAGCTGAGTAAGACATCAAGGATATGTTTCCTACTCTCACTTAAAGGGTCCACAGCCCTTTCTCTTAATTTGTTTTTTATTAAATAGCTTTTCTCTGAGTCTTTTCATCTGTATTTGTGTGTATGTGTGTGTGTGTGTGTGTGTGTGTGTGTGTGTGTAGTGAATAAACAATCTTATTACAGTTGCATGGAGAATGTTTCAAAAAGCAGTATCAGACTACTTCTCAAAAGATTATGTTCATTTGTACCATTAACCTCGTCTCTTACTCAGATAATTTATTAAAATATCACAGCAGAAATGTACGTTTTAAAGCAATAGCATTGTTTTTCTGTGGTAATACATTTTATTAAGAATGAGTTCATGCCAACTATGTTAATGTCAACTACTGCTGTAATTAATGACTTAAGAGTAGTGAATCAGGAAATAGCAAAATAAGATACCTTTAAGCATGAGACATATGACGCATCTATTTTACCTGTACATCTGAGATCTTAAGCTAGCTGGATGTAAAAACTTTTTAGATGACATATCTGAACAATTGTCAACAAAGAACATCGAGGGAATGCCTTGGCCACCAAATGGTGGTGGAATAGAGCAGCATATTTTGTGAGAACTAGTTATCTGTTCACTGCTGTGCTTCAGCAAATATCCCAATATATTTGTAAGCTAGTAATGAACTTTCTTTCTCACAATTTTTTGATACATTTTTCAGCTGCTGATGTACTCAAAATTAGTCCTTTTATAAAGAATACAAGTTATTTTCCCATTGGGTAGTTAAATGTCTGCAATGGTGCTTAAGTGATGTATCTTACCTCTTTACATATAGCAGTTATGAAGCTTTGTTATGCAAGGATAAAATCTCAGTTTTTGAAGGCAAGAATTTAATTTAACATATTTGTGATTTTAAGCAAAATGTGTGTGTGTGTGTGTGTGTGTGTGTGTGTGTGTGTGTGTGTGTGTGTGTGTGTGTGTGTGTGTGTGTGTGTGTGTGTGTGTGTGTGTGTGTGTGTGTGTGTGTGTGTGTGTGTGTGTGTGTGTGTGTGTGTGTGTGTGTGTGTGTGTGTGTGTGTGTGTGTGTGTATAAAATAAAAAAAAAAAGATATATACATCCTTCCAGTCGGCCATTTAGAATGTCGACCCAAAATGCTGAATCTGGAATGCCAAAAAATAAACCAAGGCGAAAACGAATAAATCGACAATCATGGTATGATGTATTCGACATAGCAGGAGGTGACGTCAGTCACCCATGCTATGCACATTAACATGCCATTACACTCTACAGTCAATGGTACATTAATGCTACTATTTTGCAGGGGGGCTACACCCCCCCCTGCACCCACATGTGGGGAGGCTGTGCCCTCACCCCGTAAACATTAAATGTACCAACTCCGAGAATGCACTACAGTGAAGAAATGGGCTAATTCCCTGTTCCCAAATGAACCGCAGCCTCACAGCACATCGAATCAGAAAAGATAGAGTGTAACACATCATTCGATTATTAGGAACTGATCATTCTTGATTCGTGTAACTGCTGTTTGCAAAACAGTAATTCGAGCATTTGTTGCTCGATATCCTGCACTTTGTGAAAGTAATAGTAAACCTATATATATATATATATATATATATATATATATATATATATATATATATACACAAAATATGTGTGTGTGTGTGTGTGTGTGTGTGTGTGTATATATATATATATATATATATATATATATATATATATATACTCATATATGTGTGTGTGTGTATATATATATATATATATATATATATATATATATATATATATATATATATGGGTCTACTTTGAAAGACCGAAACGCTACTTCGCCCACACAAAAATCACCGACGCCAGATAACCGACAACACACAAAACCGACAACGCAAAACACCGAACACCATAACACCGACACACCGAACGTAAACAACACATCACACTACATAACATACCCACTAGCCCTAACCCAAATCCTAACCCTAAGGTCCGACACTATCGCACACTCACCCTACCTGCACCCTAACCCTAACTCACTTAACCCACCCCTAACCCCAAGGTCCGACACTATCGCACACTTCACCTACCTGCACCCTAACCCTAACTCACTTAACCCACCCCTAGCCCAAGCTCCGACACTATCGCACACTTCACCTACCTGCACCCTAAACCTAACTCACTTAACCCGTCCCTAAACTACAGTCCCTCACTATCACACACTTACCTTACACGAACCCTAACTCCGACACTAACACACACTCACCTTTCCCACAGCCTAACCCGAAATCCCACAATATCGCACACTTACCTCACCGCTCCTAACGCCGTCACTGTCGCACACTTACCGAGTCGCGATTGCACATTACCCTTGTCGGTCTTTCCGCTGTCGGCAAATCACCCTGTCGGTAAACTTACCTGTCGGTCATTTGGTCTTCGTTTTCCACGTGTCGGGGAATCGTCGTTTCGGTCTTTTAAAGTAGACCCATATATATATATATATATATATATATATATATATATATATATATATATATATATATTTACACTTATTCAAAATGGCACTTTGCCTAAATGAAAAAGAGTTAAACCATGTTAACTCATTTTCTCTAATTTTTACAGGGGGGCAACCCCCCCTGCACCCACCTTGTGGGGGGCTGTAACCCCCACACCCCCTGCTAATTATATATACTAACTCCAAGATCACACTACAGTCACAGCAACAGTATATTTGTTTATACATACTGTAGTGCAACCGCAAAGTGCCATTTTGGACAAGTGTAAATTCAGAGTTATGGTCTCGGCAAAATGTATTTCGGACAAGTGTACTTCCAGCAATGTGCCCTAAAATCCTGTGACTGGTCTCCTATAAAAACTCTTCCCTTGGATATTGCAGTAGAATACTTTAATGCCAAATTCTTAGGGATTTTAAACCAACTAGCCCGCTGAAAACAATAAGATTGTGAAGTAACCCTGCTCCCTGGTTAAACAAAGCCATAAAAATCTTACTCAAGACTAGAGACAAAGCGTGGTTAACTTGGCAAAAATACAAAACTCCCAAAACTAGACAAAGCTTTGCTGAGTTCGGAAATAAAGCAAAAAAGAGGTCAGGTTGGACAAGATAAACCACTATATTTCCCTACAAAGGAAACATAACAACCCACAGAAATTCTGGGCTGCAGTGAACAACATCCTCCAGCCTGGAAAAGTCACCACACTATCCCCCAGATATCAAAGGTATTGATTCACATATAGCCTCTAGTTTCAATAACTACTTTACCTCTTCAGTACTGAACCTGGTAAGTGCAATATCACCCACAACTCAACCTCAACCCTTAAACTACCAGTCTAACTCCACCCCCTTCACACTTACCCCAGTACCAACATCTACCATTCAAAATCTCTTAGCTAAACTCAAACCTACCACCCTAGCTGCCGACAGTCTTCCAGTTAAATATCTTCAAATTGCATCCAAGGCCATTGCCTACCCTGTCTCCCTACTTATTAACAGATCTATCACCCTGCATACTATTCCTTCATTATGGAAAACCTCATATATCATCCCGCTCCACAAGAGAGGTCCATCTACTGACCTCTCCAACTACAGTCCCATTGCAATCCTATCATCTCTCTCTAAAATTCTAGAAAAATGTATCCACCACCAACTCCTTACCCACCTGCTAACCAACAACCTTTTAACAAAAACTCAACATGGATTCAGACCTTCCCATAGCACCAACACTGCCCTAATTAACTTTTCCAATACCATAAACTTGCACAGGAACCAAGGAAAGCTGGTCTCTGCCACCTTCTTACACCTATCCAAGGAATTTGATACAGTTTCCTGTAACAAACTCCTCACCTGTCTAGCAGAACTCAACCTTGATGATCCCACTTTACAATGGTCTAACAGTTACCTAAACAACCGGTCACAATCACATGGGGCAACTCCCTATCCCCCCCCCCCACTCCCTGTCACATGTGGTGTCCCACAAGGTTCAATCCTTGGCCCCTTCTCTTCAACATATTTACAAATAATCTCCACCTAGCTACCACTAAAGCCAACATTGTCCAATATGCGGACGACACTACCCTAATCTGCTCAGCAACAAACGTCCAATTACTTCAAAGTAAAGCCCAAGAATCCTTACTGAGGTAGAGAACTGACTAAACAACTACCAACTAGTACTAAACCCCCAAAAAAAAAAGCTAATACTATTCCACCCAACCAAACACTGCAACGCCACCTTTGCCATCATCCCTACCAATGGCACCCTCATCACTCCAGTAAATGAGGCTAATCTCTTAGGCATCAATATTGATCGTCATTGTAAATACAACAAGAACATATCCCAAACTATCTCTAAAGTCTATAAAAAACTAGGTTGCCTATATCATTGCAAACTATTCCTAACCCCTGAGACTAGAACAACAATAGCCAGACCTCATCTCTTATCAACACTACTTTACACCTCTCCAGTTCTCACCAATATTAACAAAACCAACCTGAACAAACTCTCTACATGCCAAAATAAAATAGCTAGGTTCACTGCCAATAATAGATCACATTCCCACCATTGCCCATCCTTAACTAAACTGCACTGGTTAGAATTTCCAAACCTCATACGTTACCACCAACTGATCATAGCCCATCAAATTCTCTTCCATCCGGGGAAGTGCCCTGCCCTTGCCAACATGCTATACTTTCACAACCCTAAAAGGGAGCTGCGTTCATGTATCAAAAACCTGACTGAAGTTAATCCATGCAATAACAGTTCTGGGGAGGCCTTATTCTCCCATGATGTTGCCAAAGCATGGAACACCCTCCCACCTGAACACAGGCTACAAAGTCACACAGGCACCTTCAAAGGCTTCTTAAATTACACCTCAATACTAACCCTCTCTGCAACTGCAAAGATCCCCCTTGAAGACCCACTTTTTCATATGTAAGTGACCCACTGAAGCTTTTAATGCATACACTATGCTCTCACCTGAAATGTACTTTTTGTATATATTGTAAATAATGGTACTACTCCTGAGTATCTTATTGTTCTACATAATTGTTTTTGTACTTCATTGTTTCTCTTATCTTGTTTGCCAGTTTTATTGTTATCTAAAGCATGTATGTACACTGTTATTTCTTTGGAGCTTTTCTCTACAGGACTCCAGTGAAAAAGGACACACGATGTCCAGTTGGACTTATCCTGGTAAAATAAATGTTAAATAAATAATACATACATATATATATATATATATATATATATATATATATATATGTATAGATATGGATCTATGTCAGATGATCAAGTTTTCAGTAGCTCAAAATTCATACGGATGTGACCATATGACAGAGTTTCCAAAAACCTGAACATAAAAAAACAAAACAAAAAAAAAAAATCTACCTTTTTATTATGTTTATGCAGGTGGGCAAGCCCCACTCTACCCCCTTCCAATGATATATGCCAACTCCGAGATCGCACTACAAATTTCCCAGTCTTCGCTGTACTGTGATCCCCATTCAAACGTTTCATGTTTTCAAACATTTGATCATATTGTCTTGACAATATAAGTTTCGAGTTTCTGAAAACTGGATCAACTGGATAGGGATATATATATATATATATATATATATATATATATATATATATATATATATATATAATCCTATTTTTGTTTATTTTTGTTAGACTTAACACTTGACTTAGAAGGAAAATATTATTTTATAAATATAGGATAATCAGGATGTGGATAAGTACAATTTGAAATAATTAGTAAATAGGAAATAAAAACCATAAACCCACAAAATAAGTTGAAGTTCACTTAAAAGGCTTTCACAAAACTTTAGCTTGAATGTATTGGTTTTAATATGTATGTTTGTCATAGAACTGTAACTTTTCCACAGTGTTAGTATGCATGATTTTTTTGGTTTATACTTTTGTGCATCTCCTTACTGAAGATGTATTGGACTTATATCATTTAATGTTTGAGGTCATGGCTGTCATTCAGAAGAACTGCACTGTGAACACAAATTGCTACAGCCAAAAGTGGCATTTTTTGTGCATGGAAAATAACATTCCAAAACAAGATTAACTGCAGTGAAGAAAGACCTTATTAGTTAATTTGCATGTTGCTGAATCTCATAGTATTACCACTAGTATTAATTAGCACTTTCCTGTGATAATTACCACTGGCAGCTCATGTAAACACATGAGAGCACACACACACACACACACACACACACACACACACACGCACACGCACACGCACACGCACACGCAGACACACACACACACACACAAAACTACTTCTCAACTGCTCCTGAATTTTCAGAATGTACCTGATATTGCCATACATTAACAGTTTAATTCTTTTTATTGTTAATGCAAACCTGTTGCTCTGTTATATATCTTGAAACTTTCCTTAGTGTCATTCAGATTTCTCCCTGGCTGTCTTTGGAATCTTGAGTATAACCATTGAGAATTATAGCAGCACCTCCCCCAAACACACACACACACACACACACACACACACACACCACTCATATACCTTTGCAGACATGCACACACTGTCACACACATACATATGAACACATACTCTACTACTACCTGTCTGCAGACACTTACCTGATCTTATCTTTTAAGCAGTTATCCCCATAAACTTCATTGGGGGAATGCAGCTTCTCAATTATGTTCATTAATATGGCCAGCCATGCTAACTTATGCATTATCTGTTGGCTGCCTAAATCCCTTACTGCAGGCATTTTTTAGGAAGAGCACATGGCTAATTAGCATGTGCCAGAATACGTCATTAGCATTTAGCATGGCAGTAGAGTCAGTGGTCCTGCAGGCCATGTAGAATTACTATACTATGTGTTTGAATTTCAACCATGTTAGGGATTACCACTGGTGACACCATTTTGTGATGGTACCCTATGTCTATTTATATTATTGCTCCTTAGAGCATATCCATATACTAATTATTTAAGTGCCTGTGCTACTGTTCTTTTTACAGATATTTATTTTACTGTCAGGCTCATCTGTGGACAGAACAGAAAACAAAATAAGCTGCACATTAAATTACTGATGCACAAATAAATGTTAGACTGCATTGAATGTAAAAGTGTTAGCCAATCACTCTGGAAATTTGACTCCTTAGTTGAAGCATTTGTATTAATTTTTGTATTAAATATTAGTGCTGATTTCTATTCATGACAGAAAATACTAGTCATCCAATCATAATACAGGATTTTAGAAGCCATTGAAGAGCATCTTCATCAATAGCCTTGGTTCCCCAAAAGAAATCTTATTTCTTCAAACAGAATTTGTCATTAACTTATAGACTGAAATGTAATTGTGTTGTCATTTGCTTCCTGAGACTTACAAAAATAACATTGCATCTTTCATAACTTGGCAGTGATATTTATTTTCTTATTATATTTCATGGCAATCAGTGAAAATGATTCAGTACAATCAGTATCCGTCTGACAGATGGCAGTGCAGAAAGGGGCTAGCGAGCTACAGAAGCACTGTTTCTTCACCAGGTGCTGCGGTGTCATACACGTCACACCCACAAAGGTATGTTATCTTTATGACATAACTATAGTTACTTAATGCTGTTAAAGAAGGATATCTTGCATGGAATTTAGGTTCATAGGTGTGTACTAGGCTAATGACCACAACAGTCTTTTTAAGCGTAAGAAGGGACTTGGGAGATGAAAAGTTTACAAGCTAGGCCCTGGGAGATGAACCATTTACATGCTGCCTGTGTCATTTAGACACATAGGTGCCAAACCTGGGATGAGTTTCCTGTTACCCATCCAATTGTCCAAGTTACACTTGTACTGGGTTAGGGAAGAACCTGGCTTCACATGGAGGAGGAGCCTTTTCCAGAGAAGGGGTAGTCTCTGGGATAATATCTGTCTATTCAGTAGGTCCTAATTATATCACAGGCAAAATACAAAACAAAAGCAAGGCATCTTCACTGTGTACATACGGCATCATGCCAGTAGATCACCGGTAGTTCTGTCAAATGCAAATTGATCAAAAGCATTTAGCCAGCAGCACTTTTGGCAAAAGTAAGAAAATTATATTTTTTTTCAGAGAAACACACTCCCTCCCCTACCCATGGCAACATAAATATACCTACTCATACAACAGTGGAAAAAGGAAACTCTATACTGTTATTGAAAGTGCTCTGGGCTAAACATTTTTGGTTGAGTTAGGTTTGACTGAGTTGCCTTCAATAAATTGACACATTCTCGTACATAGGCTACATAATTGAGAATAAAGTACCTCCATTTATGCATATTAATATACGTAGCACAAATCAAAAATGTTCAATTACTCATGTAAGATATGAAATATAGAAGAAAGTACCCACCATTACATGTATAGGATATCTAGCAGACTGCCAAGCACCTTCACTGACATATGCAGTAGTCAGGACATCCTTCTACGTGGCACACCTCATCATAAAAGGGTTCTCATCCAGGAAAAAAGAGGTCATTGTTCCGCTCTACTCGTCACTCATTAGACCCATTATAGAGTACAGCGCCCCTTTTGGAATGTACCTCACAAGACATCTGCAGCAGCTAAAAGTACCTCACAAAGAGGATTACTGGCCTCAAACAAATGCCCTACACTGACCGCCTCAAAAAACTACAGCTTTACTCTGTAGCATATCACCTACTCCGAGGTGATCTCTGCCTAACGTATAAAGCTATGTCAAACCCAGAGCTGTTGGACATGCTACACCTAAAGAAATCTCAATCCCTCCAAGCTACATGCTCTAATGACCTAAACCTTGTCACCACAATAAACAGGACACGCTGGAGGGATAGACTCCTGTCCCAGAGACTTCCTATACTCTGGAACAAGCTACCCATCTATGTCAAGCAAAGTTCTTCATTAGCACTCTTCAAGAAAAATCTTGATGAGTGGATGGGAAATAGGAAATACACCCCGGGGATCATTTCTGTGTCTCTGTTCGACAGTGACACAGGAAAATAACTTTCTTGGGTGGCTTAAGCTATGGAACCTTGCTGGCTAGGCTTACATAGACCCTTGGGCCAATAGCCTAGTACCTACCTATGAACATATGTAACACAGAGCAAAGTATCTACAGTTACATATATATGGAATGTAACACACAGCAAAGCATTGACAGTTACATATGTAATATATGTAACATACAGCAAATCATCTCCGATCACACGGGTAGGATATATAACACAATGCAGAACACCTTAATTCCATGTATAGAATATTGCCTATATAGATTATGAAACATAAAGCAAAGTGTCTTGAAATTAAATATATGGGATATGTAACTGAAAGCAAAGCATCTTCAATTACACACATATGTCATATGTAACACAAAACGAAGCATCTTTACTTCATAGTATAGGATAAGTAAAACATTGCAAATATTCTTCAGTTGCATATGCAAGATGTTTAACAAACAATAAATCATATTCACTTAAACATATACTGGATGTGTAACACAAATGAGAGCATCTTCATTTGCAAATACAGGATATGTAACACAAAGCAGAGTATCATCAGCCACACACACACACACACACACACACACACACACACACACACACACACACACACACACACACATATGTGTATATATATATATGATATTTAAGATAAAGAAAAGCATATTCACTTACCTATGTAGAATATCTAATACAAAGTAAAACATTTTCCGTAACATATACAAGCAGTGTAATACAAAGCATAGGATATATATGCATGTGTGAGGGTTGAGGAAACAGCATAGACACTTGTCTAACTGGTTTGCAGTTTCTGGCTACACTTCTGTCTGAGGAGTTACATGGTATTATATTAGTTTGATAATAAAATGAGACAGAATGTATTAGCCCTTTAAGTACATGTATCATTCTACTTTCTCACTCTTCCTTTTCTTTATATGCTTCTTCCATCTGCTCCATGTCCTCTTGAATAACTTTCTAATACCTGTTCATTACCATTCTAGTAGTCCATATTTTTCATCCACAACCTTTACAATTAAGAAGTATCAGTAAGGTCCATAAAGTAACTGGTTTCTACAGTCTGCTTCTCCACACTACCCTTGCTGTTCAGGATAACTCTTCCACATCTCCCTTACAAGATCTCATTCACCAATACTGCACCTCAAGTCTAAGAACCACAGTGACTCTAGTCTTTTTCCATATCTTTTGCCCTGCAATCCATGCACCTTTCTGGAGGCTTTCATGTGAAGTCACTCAAACAGCCTACTTTTTCTTTCCATGTAAGGTTTCCAAAACTGCATACAGTAATCAAAGTGTGGCCTTACCAGGACATTGTAGAGTGGGATCATTATGTTTTTGCTCCGGAGTCTATCTACTAGGGTGCAGCCCCAACAGTTTGTCTGCTGTCCTCTCTCTCTGCTCCCAGTGATCTACTGTATTTGTGATTGACCTACCTACATCATCTTCCTGTTGTGTTACCATTAGCTTCTCCCACCAGCTGATGCTTAACATCAGATTTTTTGTGACCCATCACAGTAATTTGCATTTGCTAACAATGAACAAAAAAAAAAAAAAAAAAAAATGAACCTCAGCTGCAAGTTTACTATCCACTTGGTTAGTCTTTCTTTATTTAGACTCTTCTGCCATCCTCCATTGTTTCATCTATCGTTGTGTTATCAAGTGAAGAGGCTGATGCAGTCTGCTGTCCCTTGTTCTCTTAGTTATGCCTGAAATAAAAAAAAAATAATAACTTACTTGTCCCAGGACAGACTTTTGCAATTCTACTTAAGCCACACTTCTTTATTCATGCCATCATCCCTTGCACAGCAGCTATTTGAGTCATACCTGTCCAAAATGCAGTAGTCTAACTCCCCAGTGTCAGTCATAACCTAGTCCCTTTAGTTTACTAACTGCCACCTGTGTGGGACTGAGTCAAAGGACCTGATGTAGTCTAAGGAACAGCACACCTACCTGTACTTCCCTATCATATTGCCCTGTAATCCAGTCATAAAATGGAATCATGTTTGACTGACAGCTCCTTCTGGCCATGAAACTGTCTCGGTTGTTGTTCTTGAAATTACTATCATCTAAGAGGGGAACAGCCAGTCATTCCCTAAGGATTATTTTCAGGACTTTTCTGTTCCATGGCTTTTAGGTTAACAGGTATGAATTTTCTAAAATTTTCCTGATTCTTCTTATCAAGGACACAGCCCTGGCTGTTGTCCACTGCTTAGGCATGATTTTACTGGTGACTGATTTGGTGAACCTCCCTCAGTGATTCTGTCACCAGGTTCTTGAAAACCTTGGGAGGCAGCCCATATGGTTTCTGTGCTTTATGCTACTTTAGGCCAGCTCTTTACCTCTCCTTCATCTTCTTTACTGTCATAGAGTCTGTACTTCTCCCCCTATTTCCTCATACCTCCCTACCTGCATGACACCCCTTCCCTTGCAATGTTTTGTAAAGAATAAAGTGAAACAGTTATTCAGTAACCTTGCTTGTTTGCTGTGGTCTATGACTTACTTCTGTTTTTGATAAGCCTGGGCAATTTTGTCCCTTTTTCCCCTTTTTTCTTATGTATCTTAAAAAAAAGCCTTTATTTCCCTTCTTTCCCTCTGCTGCCAACTCCCTTTTAACTTACATCTCTGCTATCCTCACCTCCTTTGTTGCTTTTCTCTTTGACACCTTATGCCATGGTTCCTCCCCCTCACTTTTCTTGTAATCTCTTGTTTGCTTTGAGGACTAGCTTCCCAGTCCTCTATAGCCATATCAGTCTCATCTTTTGCTGTTTTGCTTCCTTGTCAGACACTTCCTTGTAATCCTGAAAACTTCATTCCCACTCCATAGCCTTATCTGTTTATTCCCTCAGTTTGTTTTGAACATATAACTTACTTCTGACAATCTCTCCATCTCAGCTTAGTCTTCCCCACTAAACTCCCTTATCATCATCTTTGTCTTTCTGTCATATATTTCCCCCAGTCTAAACTAACCTTATAAATTACTTTTGGCTAATGGAAATATTCTCAAAATCCTTGACTCCATCCAGAGCTGCACATTATGCAAGACCTCAGTCAGCTGACACTCCATTTATCCCCTGTTGTTCAGAATTTCTCAGATTCCACTTAACTATAACCCCACTTCATGTCATACACATGAAAACTAGAGTATGGTTGCCAAGGAAATATAGTGAATCTTACAATTGAAATAACCCCATTCCTTCATCCCTGACATTGAAGACTGCATGCCCACTCCCCTGATACTTATATACACTAATTCCAAGGTTGCTGTACTTTTGATTAAGGGGGGACACTCTTGTGGTACTGTAACCTTAGAATTAGGATATCCTTACTATATGTGTACCTTCAGTCTTTCTAGTTTTAGGATTGTTATTAGAGTTTGTATACTTTTTACAAGAAATTCCCCTTTCCTCCCTACCGTTTCTGTACAGTATCTCCTCCTCCTTCTTTTATATGTCCTAGCCCCTTTCTCAGGGTGATGTTCCTTCTCCTCCAGTGTCATATTTGACAGCTTTCTGTATACAAATTGCTGCTGTACCTCCATCCCTCCCACTCTGTCATTCCTAAACAAGTCCCACTACCTTTGGTCCCTGGACTACATGTCTGTGATATCAGAAATATCCACCCTACCTCATGTGTCATTGTTTGCAGTACATTTGTCTTTCTATAAAAACACTGTATACTGCATAGCAATACATTAATTGCCACTTAACTCAGACACCTTTAAGTCATGTAGCCTGCCCCACTGGTCAAAAGTTTAAAACCAAGGTTAAATTAGAGTAACTTGAATTTCATGTCATAGAAACACTCCTGCACAACACATCTTGATGAAATCAGTCCCTTACTGACTCAACTCCTCTAAACATCAGTAGTTAAGGAGAAAATAGTTCTGTACCAGCATGCAGCATCTGCTAAAAGAAGCAAGTTCTTTCAGGAGGACAAGCTTCCTATCCACTCATGTATTTCTTTACTGTTTTCATTGCAAGATCGCTGTATTCCAGAGAATGAACACTCAGAAGAACAAACAAACAAAAAAATCCCTCTTTTTTCTGAGATGCTACACCCTTTAAGTACTCATAAAATGCAAGTATGCAATAATCTATACATCATTACAACAGCAGAAGTAAAACATGGTCAAACACATCATCGAGTGACTATGTTTAAGCAAAAAAAAAAAAAAAAACAGTCGCAGATCGAACACCTAATACAGTGTCAAATAATAGGTTTAATCTGATGTCAGGATGCTGTATTAATGTTTTAGCATTTTGTCTTCGGATTTTATTTGCTTCATTGAAAGTTAATAATGGAAGTAAAGTACTGCAGTGTAGTAGTGTGTGCAATCCTTGAAGCCTCTGATCATAGGATCATAGTCTGTTACTAAGCTAATGGCCCTGGGGCCCTTACAAACCTAGCCAAGAGTTTATCTCCAAAAAGAATCCTCAGTCAGCACCTGTCACCCCTGTCACTGAGGGATACAGGTGGAACCCCTGAGACAAATCTGTGATTTCCTATCCACTCATCGAGGTTGTGCTTGAAGAGGGTCAGCGAGGTACTCTGTTTGACATGTATGGGAAGCCTATTCTAGAGACGTGCAGCCTCTGGGAGACAAACCTGTCCCTCCAGCAGGTTGTGTTAATGTTGTATATTAGATTTAGGCCTTTTGAGTGGGTAATGCACAAGGAATTAGACATACGGATATGGAGCATCTCTAGTAGGGTAGGGTCCGAGATTGCCTTGTAGGCAAGACACAGATCACCTCTGAACAATCTGTAAAATACTGAGTATAGTGATAGTGATTTGAGCCTGTCCACATAGGACAGGTGTTGGAGACCATGGATTCTCTTTGTGAGGTATTTCTGTGGCCTTTCCAGTTGGTACAGATGTTTGGAGAGGTACATACCAAATGGGGTGTTATACTCAATTATTGGTTGAATGAGGGAGGAGTATAGAGAGGTAATAACCTCCTTTTTTTTGGATGCAATCCCTTTACTTACGAGATGAACAAAGTAAAAGGCTTTTCTGACCACTGCCAAATGTGAGATTGTTAGCAACCTCAGTACCCAAGTCTCTCACCACAGGTTGTGTACTTAGGGAGTTGCCATTGATGTGGTAATCAGTAGGGGCCATGTTTTTGCTGAATGGTATAATGATACATTTTTTGCATTTAGCTTGAGGCCATACCTTTGGCACCAGTCATATTAACATCATTTGGGGAGTTGATGACAGCAACCAACTTACAGATGTCCACAAACTTGGTCAGCTTACAGGCCTTTTGTCTTTGCCTGGACCTCTGAGAAATAGATGAAAACAGTTCCTAGGACAGATCCCTGGGGAACTCCACTAGTGACAGGTTCGCTATCGGAGGTGGAGGTGCCTATTTTGACCTTGAGGGTATTGTCGGTGAGCCAGTTGGCCACCCACCTAATGAGATAGGGATTTATGCCAAGTTATGTTTGCTTCTCGATGATGCCTGAGTGGGGTATTGTGTCAAAGGCCTTGTCCAAGTCAAGGTAAGCTCTACGTATTGACTATGTACTGACTTACCCTCATCCAGGGCCTTGGTAACAGTCTCAAATAAGTCAACCAGGTTCAACAGGCAAGATCTTCCCTTGACAAATCTGAACTGGGTGGGGTCAAGTGCTTGTTGATTGCCTATGTCCTTGTTTATGAGATCCATAATAATGTGTTCCATGGCTTTACAGATCAGATTTGTCAAGCTAATGGGGTGATAGTTTCCAGGGTCAGTAGTGGCACTACCTTTCTGCAAGGGGATGACAATGGCAGTTCTCCGCTCTGCTGGAATGAAGCCTGTACTTAAGCTGTGGTTGAAAAGGGTGCTCAATGGTGAAGGCAGTTCTTGCTGGAGATAGTGTAGAATACAGCCTGGGATATTATCAGGTCCAGTGGAAGTTGTGTTCTTTGCCTTGGATAGGGCCTTTACCATGATGCATATAAAGTACTGTTAACTCAGCCCTATGCCATGGAATGGCTGGACTTTTCTTACTCATTTTTAAATGTTAGTGAACTTACTTAAATTAGATTTATGTTTACGCTTCTTTGCTTTAAGGATAGCAGAATTAAGTCACATTATTACTTTATTGTGTAATAATAGTTCTACTATTGCTAATAATCTGGTAGTACTGAAGCCTGAATAATAAAGTCTACCAAAGCCATATTTGAAGTAAGTTTGGCCGCCCAGGCCAAGGACAACCACAATGCATTCTTTAGCTAAGTCCACAACCTCAAAGGCAATAAACAATTGTGCGCAGACCTCATTGTAAATGGAACCACTTATATGGAGCCAGAAGATATAGCAAACCTCCTGGCTAACAAATTCAGCGCCAACTTTACTCCTCTCTCCCCCCTCAACCTTCTCTCAGGAAATATCAAATATAACTCCCCCTACTATCACTAGGGAACAGGTCCTTAATGCTCTCTCTAAGATCAAGAACACTGCATCAATGGACCCAGACAATATCCCTGGATGCCTTCTAAATAGCATGAAACATGACCTATCTGGGCCTCTGGAATTACTATTTAACTGTAGACTCCAAACAGGCTTTGTGCCTCATGAATGGAGAAAGGCAACAGTCATCCCTCTGCACAAAGGTGGGTCATCTACAGACCCTGGAACTTACAGATCCATAAGTCTCACTAGTCTTATATGTAAAGCCATGGAAAGAATTATCATGGAGATTATCAATAGAGATATAGTAAACCTCCAGACACTGGACCCAACCCAGTTTGGTTTCATCAAGGGCAGATCATGCCTACTCAACCTAGTCGACTTATTTGAGAAGGTCAACAAAGCAATAGGTGAGGGTAAAATCATTCACAGTGCC
Source organism: Protopterus annectens (assembly GCF_019279795.1). Lineage (NCBI taxonomy): Eukaryota > Metazoa > Chordata > Ceratodontiformes > Protopteridae > Protopterus > Protopterus annectens. Next base: position 177,719,530 of record NC_056734.1, read on the forward strand.
TACCTTGACTTGGCCAAGGCATTTGACACAATACCCTACTTGGGCATTGTTGACAAACTGAAGAGGTTAGGTACAAACCCATATGTCACCCAGTCGATAGCCGACTGGCTCACAGACAGGACCCAGAAAGTTAGAATTTGGGAGTCCAGCTCTACACAGAGGCCAGTCACAAGAGGAGTCCCTCAGGGATGAGTCCTTGGACCGCTCCTTTTTGGCATTTACTTCTCAGAAGTCAAAGCCAATGTCAGTAGTCTCTAGTTGACTAAATTTGCAGATTGCAAATTAGGAGGTGTCATTGAATCTCACACTGACACAAATGTTCTCCAAGAGGGACTGACACAGATAAACAACTGGTATCAGAGTCATGGACTAAAACTAAATGCCAAGAAATGCATAATAGTATCCTTTGGGAAGTTATCCTTCCCTGATAACTATCATATTGACAAAACACCCCTTAGAGTTGACCCATTAGTCAGGCACTTACGGACACACATAGATAGTAATCTAGCCTTTGATCATCATGTGTCTACAGTGGTGAATAAATCATTCTATGTTGCGCAACTTATAAACAAAGGTATGGTATCTAAGTCCTAGAAAGTTATTGTTTCACTGTATTTGTCATTCATCAGACCTATCACTGAGTACAATACCCCCTTTGGTATGCACATAACCAGGCATATCAAACAACTGGAACATCCACAAAGGTTCCTTACTAAAAGAATACAGGGAGTAAGTAATATATCCTATGCAGGCCGCCTGAAGGCCCTATCCCTGTATTCTGTCTTCTACCGACTTTTGAGAGAAGATCTATGCCTAGCATACAGAGCATTGTCAGACCACACTCTGATGGACCTCCTGAATATCTACAAAACAAACAGTACCAGAATTACCCATTCTAAAGACTTAACCCTTGCCTGTGATATAAATAGGACCTTCTGGAAAGATAGGTATGTATCCAAAAACTACCTTATCTATGGAACAGGCTCCCCATCCATGTGAAGCAGAGTTCCTACCTAATCCAGTTCTAGTGCAACTTGGACAACTGGATGGGAAATTAGAAATCCATCCCTGGTTTGGCTCCTATGTCTCTGATGCAAACAGGTAACCTGCAAATGGTTCATCTCTCAGGCCCATGGTTACACTTATCAAGGGTATCAGAATTTGCCAGAGATTTAGGATGCATGGCTAGGCTTAAAAAGGCCCTTGTGGTCATTAGCCTAGTAAACACCTATGATCCTGTGAACCTATGAACCTATGAGAGTATCAATGTAGCAATCAAATTTTGTCTGATAAAGTTGCGGTCATTAAATAATCTTCAACTTTACTACTCAAACATGTCCAGAGTCAGCCTTGCTTGTTATCTGATATGCCTAGTGTCTGGATTATTATTTTTTGCTTGCTGTATGAGTACTCCCTCCCTGATCTTTATCTGTGATACCCACTTCCCTTTCCATCTTAGGTTAAAGATAAAATGACTAAGGTGCACCTTTCTAAGTCATCTCTGAGTAATGCTGTCCCTTATGAGCAGAGAAGTCACCTCTCCCTAGCATCAAGCTTATGTCTCTGCAGGTCTTGTCCATTTTTTATACAGCTTACTGTTTTCTGATACATTTAGCACTTCTTGGAATCCTTCATCTAAAGCCTTTTCCAGAGACCTTTGTGCTGCCTCTCTGGCCTTGCTTCAACTGTCTCATAAAAGACTTCATTAGTCCCTAGGGGCACCACAACATCCATACATTCCTCTTCCTCGGTTGCTACTTTGGTGACCTCCAATATCTTCACAAGTGCAACCTCAAAGACTAGCTTAAGTATAACCCATAACTCTCAACCTGCAGACATTGAAGACAGGTACAAAAGCCCTTGCAAAATAGGTACATCCAAGCAAAAATCTGGGCATGTAAGTAACATTAAATTTGAATATCAAATAGCACATAACTCTTCCCGCTTTCAGTAAGAATATAGGATACTACTCAAAAGACGTGTAAAAACAGAGTATAAGAAAAATTATAGAAAAAAATATCAAAGGCTGTGTAAAATAAATGTATTGCAAAATTCTAAAATGCAAGGTCATTTATTTTTGCTTCTGAAAAAGGGAGATGTAAGATGTGTGTCCTCTTTCTTTAAATTATCGGTGCCATTAGTATGTTGGTCATGTAATGTGGTTTTCTGTATACTAGCCAATTTCAAAAAATATCTGGTGAGAGAGATTCAGAATATTGTGTGAAGGGATAAATCAAATCTGAAAATAAGGAAGTTCCTCCAAAACAGGGACAGTTGAGATGTCTGGTGTGACTTGATCTGTCTTGTCTCACTTGTTAAAACTTAATATTTCTGTGTATCCACATTGGGTTTTGTGTTCCTAACGTCTGGTCTCATACCTTACCCTTTCTGTGTGCAGCCTTTCTTTTATTTAGCTCATCCGCTTACAGCCCTTCTTACTGTCTGATCTGGTTGCCTTCTTCTTTGTATTGCACCTTATCCCTTTCTCATCACTCATTTACTCTTCCTACCTACACTTTCTATTGTTTTCTCCCTTTTACTCTTCATCCCCCATCTCACTAAGTATCCTGGTGCATCCTTCCTGCTGTCGTGTGGTGGTCAGTCCTGCATGCCCAAGTTAGGCCGTGTCTCTGCTTTCCCCTACTGCTGTTGCTAAATACTGTTGTCTTTCTTTTTCCTTGTCCTCTCTGTTGCTGCTGCCTATTCCACTTTTTCTCTTCATTTTTGCTCATGTACCTAAATACTTATACTTCTGTGATAGACCCTGTTATTGTTCTTCTGGCCTCATGTTCCTTTTCTTTTCCACCCCTTCATGTATAGTCACATCCTGTTACCTCCTCCTTTACAGTTCCACTCTGCCATCTTCTCCTGACTAGCCAGTTTATTACAATATGTAGCTATATGTTCTCCCCTGAAGTTCATCCACTCACCTGACCTTTGCTTCCCCTAAGTCATACCAGAACAAAACTGCTGAACCATTTACTGAGCACCTCACCTGTCTCATAGGTTCATAGGTGTTTACTAGGCTAATGGCCTCAAGGGCCGTTTTAAGCCTACCCATGCATCCCAAATCTCTGAAAAGTTCTGGTACCCTTGATAAGTGTAAGCAGTGGCTTGGGAGATGAAACATTTAGAAGCAAGGGCCTGGGAGATGAACTTTTTACAGGTTGCCTGTGTCCATTAGAGACATAGGTGCCAAGCCAGGGACGAATTTCCTGTTGGCCATCCAACTGTCCAAGTTACAATTGAATTGGGTTAGGGAGGAACTCTGTTTCACATGGATAGGGAGCCTGTTCCAGAGATGAGGTAGTCTCTGAGATACACACCTGTTTTTCCAGCAGGTCCTATTTATATCACAGGCGAGGTTTAAGTCTTTAGAATGAGTAATTCTGGTACTATTTGTTTTATGGATATACAGGAGGTCCATCACAGTGGGAACTGACAATGCCCTGTATGCCAGGCATAGATTTCCCCTCAAGAACATGTAGGTGCAGAAGACAGGGATAGGACCTTGAGGTGTTCTGCATAGAACATTTTACTTATGCCCTGTATTCTTTTAGTGAGGAACCTCTGTGGATGTTCCAATTGATGGCTATTCCTTGTTATGTACACACAAAAGGGGACATTGTACTGAATGATAGGTCTGATGAATGCCAAATACGATGGAACAATGATTTCCTTGGTCCTAGATGCTATACATTTGGTTAGAAGTTACACAACATAGAATGATTTCCTCACTACTGTAGACACATGATGATTAAAGATTAGATTACTGTAAATGTGTGTCCCTAAGTCCCTGACTCCTAGGTCAACTCTAAGGGGTGTGTTGTCAATATGATACTTACCAGGGGTGGATAACTTCCCACAGGATATTATTATGCATTTATTGGCATGTAGTTTTAGTCCATGGCTGTGACACCAGTTTTTTTCTGTGTCATCCCTTACTAGAGAACATGTGTGTTAGTGTGGGATTCAATGACACTTCCGAATATGCAATCACCTGAAAATTTAGTCAGGGACCATTCAGATTAGTATTGACTTCAGAGAAGTAAATACCAAAAAGGAGTGGTCCAAGGACCAATCCCTGAGGGACTCCACTTGCGACTGGACTCGTTTGTAGATGTGGACTCCAAAATTCTAACTTACTGCGTCCAGTCTGTGAAACAGTTGGCTATACACCGTGTAAGATAACGGTTTGTTCCTAACCTCCTGAGTTTGTCAACAATACCCAAGTGGGGTATTGTAACACATGCCTTGGCCAGGTCAAGGTAGGCATTGTGAACCATTTAGCCCTCATCCATTGCTTTGGTGACCTTCTCAAAAAAGTTCACCAGTTTCAGTAGACATGAGCTGTCCTTGATGAAACCAAACTGGGTTGGGTCCAGTGTCTGGAGGTTTACTATATCATTATTGATCATTTCCATGATAATTATTTCAATGGGTTTGCATATAAGACTAGTGAGACTTATGGGTCTGTAGTTACCAGGGTCTATAGATTGCCCACCTTTGAGCAGAAAAGAGAAAACACAACAGGTTCCACTGAGATTTGAACTCAGATTGATGAATTCAGAGTGCAGAGTGCTAACCGTTACACCATGGAACCACCACCATTCTTAATATTCATCCTTTATGACTATTTTCATGCTTTGCTCTCCTTGGATCATTGACGTTTCTTTTATTTTATTACCTAACTAGGCATTTCTACCACAAATGTGGCAACATATTTAACTAGGCATTTGTAACTCACGTGTGAGATCAAAGAGAATACTGAGGCATATCCTCGTGGATTTAGAAACAAAAGTAAAGAGGTTACACTGCTGTTCTTCTGGGCTCTCATCAAGCCAGGCATTGAATATTGAGAGTAGTTCTGGAAGTCATGCAAGGAGACAGGCATCCTCATGCTGGAAGGAGTCCAGAGGAAAGTCACCAGAAGGATATGTTGGATGTAAGCATGAGGATATGGCCAAAAGGTTAGAAGAGCTGGACCTGTCTGCACTGGAGACTAGAATAGGTAGTAGTGATGTGATATGTGTACACTTAACATCGTGGAAATATGAGGCTGTCACCAGGAACAGGAAGGATAGAGGGTGGGGGTGGGGGAGGGGGAGGCACAAACAGCACACTGTAGACTACACCCTGGATTGGCACAAATACTTCACAGCGGTGGTTAATGATGCCTACAACGGACTGTCAGAATGGGAGATGGAAATTGATTTCAAAAAGGCATTCTGGAGGATGTGGACAGGTGGAGAAAGGAAAAAGAGTTGTAACAACACTTATAAAATAAAGTGCAACTTAAAACTTAAATAAAATAAAACTTCCCATCATGTCACTGTATCTCCCACCTCCACCCAATGCCCTTATGCTAAAATCCAGTCTTGTTGTAGCCAGGCTGTTCCAGATATCAAAACCTTGTCAAAAAGACAATGTTTCTTTCCCTGAATAAATAAAAATATTAGTTATCACCTCTTGCACACTGACCTAGCCCTCCCTTTGCAGACCCTACAAACAGTACCCTCAGCCCAATACTTCCTTTCTACAAACATACATCATGACATCCTCACTTACACTGAAGACTCTTCTCACTCATCAGTAACTACTTGCTTAATGACATAATTAGTCATTTTCTACAGGAATTTGAACAAATGACCACAGTGTTGTCATTTCTTATTATTCTGAGCCCAGATTTTTAACAGAGAAATCTTGGTTCCTTTTCTCATTAACTGTGTCAATCATGCACTTTTGTTTTGTTTTGTTTTCTTTGAAAGCAGAAATGTGCAATGACACTTTTTGCTTCTTGGCATATACACCTAAGATAAAAAATTTGGTCTCATAATGTTACAGGTTGCCAAAATTCTAAATTTCTATTTTATGTGGTACACATTTTCCTACAGTTTTACCAGAGTTTAACATCTGTATGCTGTATTTAACAAAAAAGGATCTGTAGAACCTCATTGTAAGAATAACAGAGTATTACTCTTACACATTTGTGTCCATAGAAGTGATGTCATACAGGACGTATTAGTTTAAACATTGACAGCAAAGTCGTCTTTTAAGATGGAAATGAACAGGGATTCTTTTTACTTTGTGTGGCAAACCCAAAGTTTAAGCTTCTGATTGTTATGTTATGAAATTTTGCCAATGATATTAAGACCCTATTTAATTTGAGAGATGTTTTTTTCCAACTTTTACTTAAATTCTCCATTTTTACAACAAAACTGGAAAATGGCATTTGTGACATCCCCACTCTGGGCCAGTAATCAAGGAGCCTGAATCCTCACCTCTGACACTGGAGAGGGATGTTCACTTGCAATACAAATGGATACACTCAGTATTTCCAGATGCAGACATCTCTGCATCAAGCACAATTTCCCTTAAGAGCACAGAGGGAACACACTCAGACCGGAGTCCAGGTTTCTCTATATCTGTCTCTCCCCAGGTCCCTAGTAAGGGACTCCACTGGCACAGCTGTATTCAGTAACCTCTTTGTCGAACCAGTACTTCATGTCCCTGCTTCAAGTAGCTGACACACACAAACACACACACACACACACACACACACACACACACACACACACACACACACACACACACACACACACACACACACACACACACACACACACACACACACACACACACACACACACACACACACACCTGGAAAAGGCTGGCACAGATTACCCACTCTACAAACTTTGCCCTGACTATGAGGTACTTTCACTGCCACCAGTCAGTTACTATAAGTCTCTTAAAAGGGTATCCAATTATACTGAGTGAAGGTAATATTAATACAAATGATAATGTTGACCAAACAGCCAGGCTTCTGGAGTGGCCACAGTTATCACCAAATAAATATATGCAAATACTCTCACAGCTTATATATTTTCTAATAAGGACCAGTCACAATGAAAAGTTTAAATATATTTAATAATACATAATAAAAGAACAAGAAAATACTAAATATCTGTTTATAGTAAACACCCATTTCAGTCACAGGGAATATTACAAATAACGCAGATGAAAATTTTTACACAGTTATAGAATAACAACATTTACCTAGTCTCACTATCTATTCCTTATTGACTGAAATAATTACTTTCCTACTTATAGAGCAAGGCAAGATGGGTGAGGGGCCCTTGTTGTCAGATCCAAGACAGAATGCTCCTGAGACCAGCCACAATGAAAAGTTTAATTATGTTTAATAATACATAATAAAAGAACAAGAAATGTTAAATATCTATTTATAGTAAACACCAAAGTTTCAGTGACAGAAAATATTAAAAATAACACCAATGGAAAGTTTCACACAGTTATAGAAAACAGTATTTAGAAAGTCTTACTATCTATTCCTGATTGACTAAAAGAATTACTCTTCCTACTTACTGAACAGAGCAAGGTAAGATAGGTGATTGGTCCCTGTTGTCAGATCCAAAACAGAATACAGAATGTTCCTGAGACTTCAGTCTCCTCCAGTATTAAAACATTATTTTTGTTTTAATATTGGTCATCTCACTCTGTTTCCCACACTATCCCCATCACTAGAAGCTGCCAAGGTTTAACACCTATGTGCTACAATACACACACAAGAGCATTGCTCGCATGTAATGCAGCTGCTGGAAGTCATAAAACCATAAACACTTCCCTACTTCCTACAGGAGCTACAAGCTATTTTCTAGCATAGACACTACATCTCTGACACCATTCAAGACTGTGGGATAACATCTTTATGGTTTAACCATAATTGTGCTTGATGCAGAGATGTCTGCATCTGGAAATACTGAGTGTATCCATTTGTATTGCAAGTGAACATCCCTCTCCAGTGTCAGAGGTGAGGATTCAGGCTCCTTGATTACTGGATTAGTAGATCAGTGCAGAAGAATCAAAGGAGAATCTCTGTTGCTGTTTGTTTGTTTTTTTTAATGTTAAAAATTAGACTCATGGACAGTGCAAAAATATGAGGAAAATTAGGTTTACTGTGTTGTCCATAGCACATGCCCATAGTAATGTTTAACCACTCAGTGGTATTTCAGTGGATAGACTTTTTTCTATTGGTATACACTCAATTTACAAAAGGCACGCTGGCTGGGCTGTCCAAACAGTATGCTCATTTTTGAATGGCAGTGAGCTGTTATTGTATAATTTATAATATAGACCCAAGGATAAGTACTGTGAAATTTGTTTACAAATGTTACAAAGTTCTAAGACTAAATGTTACCTGAAGAATATTGCCTCATACATTTAATGAAATTCAACATTTTGCACAAAGTTTTGCAAATGCCATTTTAGGGGTACTATTTCATGAACAGGTGCATGTTCTTTATGCATTTCTATACCACAAAATAGTTTCATGTGCATAGTAACAATGAAATCACTTTTTAAGAAGAAATTGCAAATGCCACTTTATAGGTCATGATGTAAACCTATAGAGTATTATGAAAGTTACTTCCCATATCAATTATTAATGTTAAATGTTATGTGTCTTAAGCTTAAATTTGTGACCATTTTTTGTATCTTTAATATTCTTCAATATATTTACTAAACATTTGAATAAATATCATCTAGTCTTTCCATCCCCTCACACCTTTCAGAGTCATGGCATCATACTTTATCCAGGTCTCTTCCCTCTTTCATCTTGAATCATACCTCTCAACCTTTCAGTGCAAGAAATTTGGACAAAGCCAGAAATAATATGGGGACAAAGGCTCAAAAATAAGAACGGATTTTAACAATTGCTCCTATAAACATACAAAGTCTATAGAGTAACAGGTTTTGAATTAGTAAGTAATATCTGAAGGATATGAAGTCTGTAACTTACGTCTGTCTTATTTACTATTATTTATTGATTTCAAACCTCAGTTTTCCAGAAAACCACACATTTTATGAGGAACAGACCAAAAATATGAGGTAAAAATCTGGACATTCTGCAAAAATTTGGACAGTTGAGAAGAATGTCCTGAATGCATTTGCTGTCTTCTCCCCTTCCAGAATTTATCGTCAGGATTTGCTTTCCAGGTCACTCCATTGCCTCTTCACAAATTTATCTTTATTGTTTGTTGCCTAAGGCTACCCCACCCCCAATCTTCAAATCCAAACTTCACACAGACAGTGTTTACTTTTTCCTTACCCTTGTAGCCTGGGTCAGCACTGAAAAGTCTACTTACCCATTTAGAAAGTGATTAACTAGATGAAGAAAAACTGAGCATGTTATAGCTGAAGTGTACACAAATCCTTTGTTACAGTCCTACTAGTAAAATATTCAAGTGGTAAAAACAAAAATATTGAAAAGCAAAAATAACTCACATGCAGTTTTAGCAAATATTTGATCTATATCGAAAACCCTTCTTAATGATTTCTGTACTTGAGTGCATGTTTTCCACATGTCTCAGTTCATCATCTTTGTTTGGGAAGTTGCTGTATTTATGAATATATGGATGTCAATTATAGTGCATGCCACTATGTTATCTGTCGACTACATTTACAAGCTTATCACCAGAGCCCACCCTTTCTTTTTTGCCACTCACACACCTCTGATATTGATCCTAGTCATTGTCTGTTCACTTAAATGAAAGGAAAGCTAAGTTACAAGGAGACTGGTTGGATATCATACTGTGAAAACCAAAAAGGAAAGGCTTACCAGAAAAGGCTAAACACAAAATACTGATTTCATCTATGGGAAATGGAAAAAACACTTGGCTTCATCTGTATCGAGGTCTTACCCCTCACAACCTCCTTAAAGAGTTGTACTATTAAGATAGAAAATAAAATACCTTGTTTTTGACATTTCTGTGTTTGTCTTCTCATGTACAATTATTTTTGTGACCAGTTCTTTTCAAACAGCTCTTAAGTCTGTAATTGATCTAGCTAAGACTAATTCATTTTGAGAAATATTGCTTTTTTGGGCATCACTCCAAATACTTCCCACTGTGGTTGAGAAGGAAAACAAAACTTAATTTGAATGTTTAATAAATATTGCTGACCATATTTTAAACACTGCATTAATTTTCTCATGCATTATATCTATGATTCTGCGGTGATGGTGCTGCGGTAGTGTTGTCGCCTCACAGTAAGACGTCCTGTTCAATTCTCAGCTAAAGCGTCTTATGTGTGGAGACATGCGTGAATGGGCATACCTTCGTTGAAGGTTGTGTGTCAGGGCTGGCAACTTGGTACATGAAAAATCTACTGCCAATCATTACAGACCGGAGTTCCGCTGTGCAACCCCTAACTGGGAAAAGCCGAAAGACACAACATTATATCTATGATATTATAAAAATGAAATTAAAATGGTGCTTCATTGGCTGTAAACGTTATATTTACAACTGCATTTTCTCTTTTTTTTAAAGATTTGTAAAGTCCGAGAATTATACCCCATTTGCTCAGATTTCAAGAGGTTATTCATCACACTGGTCCTCTTCAGAAGAGTTGAGCATCAGTTCTGGCAGCAGAAGCAGCACTTCTTTGTCATTGCGTGAGAGAAAAAGCAAGTATCAGAACAGCACTCATCCCTCTGAAGGTGGGTCTAGACTTACTAATGTAAAAACCCTAATATGTCAGTTTGTAGCTTCATCCTTTTGTTGGCCGGAGTACAGAAAGCAAGTCTTTATTGCTAATGAGGATTCATTCATATATTTATATTTACTTCTGAAGCACTAGGTCTATAGCTATATCATGGGCATAGTCCAACATATGTTATGTTTGTGAATAGTAAGGGTATTGAAGAAAGCTAACAGAATCCAGGAGGATTCAGGATGTTAAAAGACAGAAGGTGACCACTTTATTAAAGGCAGAATGACAGAAAATAAAACTATTTCCATGTATTGGCAGCTTAAATATATATATATATATATATATATATATATATATATATATATATATATATATATCTATATATCTATATATATATATATATATATATATATATATATATATATATATATATATATATATATATATATATATATATATATCTATATATATATATATTGATATATATATATATACATATATACATATGTATATATATATATATATATATATATATATATCTATATATATATATATATATATATATATATATATATATATATCTATATCTATATATATATATATATATATATATATATATATATATATGGGTCTACTTCGGAAGAACGAAAGACCACAACACCAAAACCTACAACACCGAGACCAGAATCATGAATCCCCGGAACACCGAAAACCGCATAACTGCAAAACACAAACAAACAAACAACTGCCCCAGACTACCAAACACACAACCCTACACTAGAGATAGGCAGGGGGCAAACCCCCCTGCATCCCCCACATCCCCCTACTTTAATATTCTAACCCCGAGATCGCATAAACAGACACACAAGGCAAACACACCCACACTTTACAGTCCCTCACACACAAACACCAAAGTCACAACACACACTTACACACAGTAATACCCCTCACAAATACACTTACACATACATACTTACCTACAGTGGAACACCAAAAGCGCTAAATCAAAATCCTGTAATATCGAGATTTTTAATTTTGTGCTTTTCGGTGTTCCAGGGTTTCGTCCTTCTGGTCTCGGTGATGTGGGATTCGGTGTTGTGGTCTTTTGTTTTAATGAAGTAGACCCATCTACATATATAGATATGTTATATCTATTTCATATTCAGAAGCCTGAAACATCATAAGCCTGAAATGAAAAAGAAAAGTAGAGAACCATTTACCACTTACACGAAAGTGCACTGAAACGAAAGTGCACTTTTGCGAATATCGGTTCAACGAACCGATAAGAAAGGAAACAGGAAACATTGCGGCGCTGAAGCACACTACAGTGTGAAAAAGTGAATGTATCTGTTTCCCCACTGCAGTGTGATCTTGGTAATATATAAAAGGAAGTACTATTAACTTCAGTCTCCATGATTTTGACTTTTTACATACAGACTTCTTGTGTCCTGTCATATGCTTTTATCTGTAGCTGTTGATATAATAATATCATATCATGGAACTACAGGCAGAGCCTTATATGAACAAGGCATTGTGGCATTGAATATTAATATATTCTGTAATATTTGTTAAATATATATATATATATATATATATATACATACATATATACATATATATATATATATTTTTTTTTTACATTCAGTTACAAGAGATTCCCTTTCAATAGACTGTCCAGACATAGACTATGTAAACAGAGGCTGATGAGATTCAGGGGCAAATCTCATTACTTACAGATAGACACATTAGCAAAGATGTTGCAACAACCACTTCTTTTTGTAGATGTAGCAGAATTGCCTCACTTTGGCTAACTCTGTTCCTAGGAAAAGCAAAAAATGCAAATAGGTTCATAGGTTCATAGAAGGCTAATAGGCTAATGGCTCTAGAGACCTTACAAGTCTAGCCATATTTATCCTGAGTTGCCTCAATTATCAGTGGTTAGGTGAGCAAAGTTCACAGAGGTAAGAGTCTATGGTAATTAATGCAGACTGCCTCTGTCCATGAGGGACATGGATACCACTCTAGGAATGAATTTGTGGCTGCCCATGCATTGATCTAGGTTGCATTTGAAGATGGTCATGGAGGGACTCTGTTTCACGTGCATTGGAAGCTTGTTCCAGAGAAGTGGCAGTCTCTGGGAGCTGTATCTATCACTCCAGCATGATTTGTTCATGTAAGATTCTAGGTTAAGATCACTGGTGCAAATGACCCTGTTACAGTTTGATTTATGAATGTGTAGCATTTCCATCGGGGCCAGGTCTGAGACTGTCCTATAAGCCAAGCACAGGTCACCCCTTAGATGTGTATAAGAGACAGAATACAATGACAAGGGCTTTCAGTTTTTTTTTTGCATAGGATTTGTTTTGAGTACCCTGTATTTTCTTGGAGAGAAAACTCTGTGATCTCGCCAGCTGATGCAGTGTCGGGTGAGCTACATGCAAATGGGGGCACTGTGCTCAATTACTGGTCTCATGAGGGCCAAGTATAATGAAATTATAACATCCGTAATGTGATACATTTAATTATGAGATGCACCACATAGAAAGATTTCCTTACCACTGTGGACATGTGGTTGTCGAAATTCAGATTGTTATTAACCTGAGTACTCAGATCATATACCATTGGGTCCACATTTAGGGGGGTGCTGTCTATAATGTAATTAGCAGGGATGTTAGCATTCCCAAAGGAAATAATAATGCATTTTTTTTTGCATTTAGCTTTAATCCTTGGCTTTGGCACCAATTATCTGTCTGTGTTAGTCCTTTCTGTAATATAGTAACTTAATTGTGGGGCTCAATGATTGATCCCCATTTGCAATCGTCAGTGAACTTGGCCACCCAACCTTGTCCATATTTGCCTGGACTTCTGAAAAATAAATTCTGAACAATAAAGGGCCCAGCACAGAACCCTGTGGTATACCATTATTGGCTGGTCTTTTGCTAGAGGTGAAGTAACCCACTTTGACAGTATGTGTCCTGTCTGTGAGCCAATTGGCTACCCATCTGGTGATGAAGAGGGTTTATTCCCAATTGAGAGACCTGAGTGGAGATTGTGTCAAATGCCTTGGCTAGGTCATGTTAGACAGTATGCACTGTCATTCCATCATCCAGGGTCTTGGTGACTTTCTCAAAGACGGCAACCAGGTTTTATAGGCATGATCTACCCTTAACAAATCCAAACTGGGTTGGTCAAGAGTTTGGAGAGTACCTATGCCCTTGCTGATAAGGTCCATAATGATTCTTTCCATGGCATTGTAGATGAAGCTAGTCAAGCTTTTGGGTTTATAATTCCCAGGATCAGTTGATGGTCCACCCTTTGTGCAGAAGGATTACTGTTGGTGTCCTCCATTCAATCAGAAGATAGCCAGTTTGCAGGTTGTGGTTAAAGAGAGATACAAGTTGGTCTGCTAGGTCACATTTTAAATTGTTTAAAAGCCATCCTGGGATGTTGTCTGGTCCCAGTGATCCAGTGTTTTTGGTCTTGAAGATCACAGAGGTGACCAGGTGTCTTGAGATAATAGGCTGAGGAATGGTTGCAGGTATACTTTGGGTGATAATTGGTGGTGACAGTGGTGGAAGGGTACTCCAAATCTGTCGACTACCAGACTGGATCTTACCTTCAGTTGATTATTGGTGGTGCATCTACAACCAGTTCAGTGCATATTGGGCATTTCCTTCTAGATTTTGGACATAGTTAAAGAATGCCTTGTAATTATCCTTAGCTAGATATTTTTGCTTCATAATTAGCTTTGGAGGACATAACAAGATCTCTATTTTTTGTTAGAAAGGGATTCCTTCCTCTGTTAAGCCCGTTCCCTCTTGTTCTTGGACATCAGTTTCTTTCTCTTGTTGTATAGCTTGAGCCTGTTTATACTAGGGTGGCTTGTTTTTTTTTTTGGCAAGACCTGGTTTTAATCTGGTCAGGTACAGCTGATTCTATACAACTGCTTAAGTGGTTATATAGGGCAATGCTGTACACCTCTGAATAGGACTCTGTGTTATCTGTGTTTGAGGGGGGGGTTTGAAACTTCTTATACTATTGTTTAGTTAGAGGTAATTTGGCTCTGAAAAATTATTAAGCATTTTTGAACTTGATAGGGTATCTGGCCTTATATTTACATCACATGAGACTGATTTATGGACTGGTCTTACCAGGGAGGACATCACTCAGGGGGTGCAATGCTCCCCCCATGGTGGTGAATAGTATGTCCAGGACATTCGAGCCCCTTGTGGGAATGCTGACTAGCTGTTCCAGAGCATTTCCATTGATAAAGTCCAAGAACCTCTGAGCCAGCATGTTTGTGATCATATATGTTTCCCAGTCAATGGTAGGATAATTAAAATCACCTATGAGTAAGGTGCTGGGCTGTATGGCAAGTGACTCCAGTAAGTCTAGGTATGTGATATGCTTTTCCTGGTTCATGCTGAGGGACCTATAGCTAGCTATGATGTGGTGCTGGGGTTTTGCCTATAATTAATTGGGCATGGAGTGGCTCGAGACAGTCATACTATCTAGCCAGACTCTAGGTGTACATGCCCTTAATGAAGATAGATACAGCTCCTCCTTTGATTCTTTCACATCCAGTTTGTGTTTTGAACATATGGAAGGCATTGTAGCCCTGCATGGCCAGGGTGCTTTCCCCGGCTTTGAACCATTCTCACTGACTGCGCAGATGTCAGCATCTTTCAAAGTGATGAGTGTTCCAGGGAGTGCAGTTTTTTATATAGACTCCTAGTATGAAGCGGCAGCACCTTCAGTTTATTTATAGAGGATTTTATTATGTCAGGAGGTTGGTTATTTTGACATGACCTAAAAAAGCACACTAGGGGTGGCTAATGCCTTTGCCAGTATCTGAAAGCCTAGAAGAGACAGGTGCAGACCATCTCTAGCAAAGCAGCATGGCCTGTCGACCATGTCTTCCCAGGATGACAGATATTGTATCCCCTTGGACTGACACCAGAAGTTAATCCAATTGTCAAAGTCAATCATTTTTTTGTTTGTATTGTGGCATAATCTTTGGAGAAGGTAGAATGCTGCTTAAACCTAGGCTTATACCTGACACTGACACCTCATCTGAGTGCTCAGTCATGTCTCTCTTCATATAGTCCAGAGGGGTATGTCTTAAATCATTCACCTCAACATGGACTATGACGGAGTCATATTGGTCACTATATAGATTAAATACCTGTTCATAAGTTAAAGGTTAACTGTGTGTGTATCTGTGTGTGTGTGTGTGTGTGTGTGTGTGTGTGTGTGTGTGTGTGTGTGTGTGTGTGTGTGTGTGTGTGTGTGTGTGTGTTTATGTGTGTGTATTTGTTATGTATAAGTGTATTTACTTACATAATTTTGGGAACACGATAACACAAGCTAAGAGCAGTTTAGGAATATAAGGATGTTAAATAACCTTTTTCAAAGTCAAAATAAAGTGTCCATGTTGAGGTCTGATGAGATTTAACCTCAAGTTTCTAGATTTGTATATATTATACATGCCATCTGATGTTTTGTTGCTCTTCTTTTTCAGTGAGAGGGCCAGCAACATCATTTCTGTGTTTTCTAGCTAATTTACTCTTCAGGTAAGTGTAGACTTTATGGTGAATATCTTCTATTTATTTGGTAACCATGGAACTTCATTTTGAAACCACTGCCTACCTCTGAACTGCATGTAAGTAGCACATAATTTATTAATTGCTTTAGTGCTGTTAAGCAGATAGGGTTACTGTGGCCAAGGATGAAAAATGTAATTATTTTAGATGAATTATGAAATCATGGTATCTTTTACCTCTTTTTATCACTTCCTTAAATGAGCTTGCATATGTAAAGTATTTAGTCCAACCAATAAGAAAGCCACAAATGTCATCTGTGTTTGTGTTGAGGGGACTGGAAACTTAGTATCTCATAAGACGTCCTCTGTGCAGAGACTTGTTATGATTAATTTATGGGATCTTAAATCAGACTACTGAACAAAGACACTAGGTGTGCTGAATCAGAATAATGAAAAAGAAGTGTTGGGAAGTTGTACGTGTTGCTGTCAAGTTATTTTTCTGCACACAACCATATCATTTTCCCCAGTAAGATTAGTTTCAGGTTTCAGTTCCATTGTATTATTGTGAATGGTGAGAGTGGCAATCCAGAAGACACTGTGAGTATCAGAAGAAGTCCTATCTGTTTCAGTGATGATCTGGGAGGTATACAATTATAGAATCCAGCTAAGGAACAGCTACTGCAATAAAATATCATCTTTGTTCCCAGAAACTTAAAACTTCTGCAGTAAAATATCTTCTGTACTCACAGAATTATAAGTCCCATATTTTCTACTAGTGATCTGGGTTTATAAGAGAATGTGAAGTTATATAAAGTTTAAGAGCCCTGTATGCATTGACTTCTAGAATGGAGATTGTCAGATGGTAATGTTTCCCTGTGATGACTCCGAGTGCACTGTATCAACACCCTATTATTTTTCAGGGCAGTGTTAAGACAACTTAAATCACAGGCAAAATGTACATCAACACTTTTTTGGAGAAAGTACAGTTGTGTAAAATCTTACCATAATGGTAGATGTCCTTGCCTTTACCGCTGCAGTATTCCTTACTAATGGGATTCCCTGCCATGAAGCCCTCTGCCCAGCCAGTTTACAAAAGTTTACCATTGCTTTAAAGTACGCTGAATATCACCTGATTACTCCTTGGGCAAGGCAGGGCATAAAGATGACATTCAGGTGTACCATCCTCAGAACAGATCACATCAGTAGGAACAGGAGTCCAAGGAAAACCAAGGAGAACCTGCACAACCTTGAAGGGAAAAAGACCAGGGGGATGGAGGGAGGGAGTGAATACTGCAGCGGTGAAGGCAAGGACATCTACCATTATGGTAAGATTTTACACAACTGTACTATGTCCTTACATTCACTGCTGCAGTATTCCTTACTAATGGGACAGTGCAAAAGCTCAAGGAGAAACCTGGGAGGAGGAAGCAGCAGAGCCCTGCAAAAAGCCACGAAGAATGGCAGCAGCAAAACCAGCTCTAGCTCTGGAGACACCATCCAGCTGGTGATGTTTGGTAAAGGTATGCACAGAAGTCCAGGTAGCAGCTTCAAGAATAGAATTAGCATCTAAGCCTTTAAAAAAGGCACCAGAAGAAGCCACAGCTGTAGTGGAACAAGCCTTTAAAGAAGAAGGAAAGCTCTCACCATGAAAGTGTAACAAAAGTGAAATAGCCTTTGAAATCCAAGTGGAAATAGTTTGCTTGGAAACAGCCAAACCTAAAGACCTATAATGAAAAGAAACAAATAACTGGTCAGACTGCCTGATAGCTTTTGTTTTATCCAAATAAAATTTGAGCTGTCTATGCACATTTAAGGTATACAGCACCCTCTCACTGTCAGATTGTGGACAGGGAATAAAGGTAGGCAAACAAATAGACTAATTAAGTGACAACTCATTAACCACCTTGTGCATAAAAGAAGGATTAGTATACAAGGACACCCTATCCTCATGAAATATCAAAAAAGTAGACAAGCCATAAGGGCTTGCAACTCAGACATCCATCTGGCAGAAGTAAGAGCTAACAAAAGAACTGTCTTCCAAAAACAATGTTGCAAGGAAGCTGAAACAACAGGCTCAAAAGGAGGCCGAGCCAATTTTTCCAGAACAAAATTAAGATCCCATGGAGGAGGAACAGGCTTCCTGGGAGGTCTAATATTAAGGACTCCTTTAAGAAACAGCTTAGCCTGAAATCTAGAAGCTAACGGGAGAGTTAAAGGCAGACAAGCAGCAACAGCTGATAAGTGGGCCTTAATAGAAAAATAGACCAAACCAGCATTGAGCAACTCACACAAATAAGAAAGAACCAAAGGAACATCCACAGAAACTGGTTCCATGTCATGAGAAAGACACCAAATAGAAAACCTCTTCCATTTAGATAAGTAGTATTTCCTAGTAGTAGGTTTCCTGGTCTCCTGCAAGACCTGCAGCACTTCCTCAGAAAAAAAGGTATCTATGAGGAATCAAAACCCTATCACACACAGTGTCACTTGAAGCGTGGACAGGTGGGGATGGATGAGAGACCCCTCATCTTGTGTGAGGAGATCCACCCTGTGAAGTAACTTCTGATGATTGCCCCTGGCGAGGTGCAGAAGTAGAGGGAACCAGTGCTGTCATGGCCAAAAGGGAGTCACCAAACAAGATTTTGGGAGCATCCCGTTGAATCTTGAACAGGACTCTCAGAATGAGAGGAAGGGGAGGGAATGCATAAAGAAACATCCCTTTCCAAAAAAATGTGAGGGTGTCTACCTTCCAGACCAGAGAACCTGGGATTCTGGCACAAAACAGAGGAAGTTGTCTGCCCAAAGGGGAGGAAATGAGATCTAGTTGAGGAGTACCCCACTGGTGAACAATGTCCAGAAACACATCCCTGTGAAGCATCCAATTATGGGATTGAGTGATGGACCTGCTCAGATTGTCTGCCACAGTGTTCTGATCTGAAGGAATGTAAGCTGCCTGAAGAATCATACGATATTGGATAGCCAGATCCCATACCAAAAGTGCCAGCTGGTAAAGAAGGTAGGATCTCCTACCCCCCCTGGTTGTTTATATACCATATGACTGTGGTATTGTCTGTGAATACATTGAGAGGCCCTGCAGAGACGAGAGGATGGAAGGCCTAAAGAGCCATCATAAGAGCTCTCATCTCTTTGATGTTGCTGTGATCCTTCCGCTGATGAGGCAACCACACTGCCTGAACCTTCAGGGAACCAAACGTTGCTCCCCATCCCACATCTGAAGCACCTGTGAACAGATCCTGAGAGGGAAGTGGAGTCTGAAATGGGAGTCCTGGATTCAGAGGCAACAGCTGAATCCACCACAGAAGTTTGACCTTGAGACATGGGAGAAGAGGAACAGCAAAGTCTAGAGGATGCGCATGCTAAAGCCACACCGACTTCAAAAACCACTGGAACTTCCTCATGTGGGGTCTGGCCAGAGGAAGCATCAGAATGGTGGAAGCCATGAACCACAGAGCTCTCAGAAACTCCCTGGCTGAAATGGAGGCTAGGCGAAGAAGAGTTTGAAAGAAAGTATTGAGTTAATGCCTTTGGAGGAGGCAGGGATGACAGCATTGGCACTGTTTAAAACCTACAACCCAGAAAGACATGATCCTGAGAAGAAGTCAGGGAAGACTTGTTGAAGTTTATTGTGAACCCCAGGCTCTGAAGAAGAGAAATGGTAAAATGAAGATTTTGCAAAAGGACCTCTGGAGAAGATGCCTGAATCAGCATTTCATACAAATAAGGGAAGATTTGGATCCCTTGAAGCCTGCAAAAGGCAATCACAGGAGCAAAGCATTGGTGAACACCCTTGAGGCAGTAGAAAGGCCAAAGGGCAAAGCACAGAACTGAGAATGCCAGGAAGCAACAGAGAAATGCAAAAATTTCCTGAAAAGAGGATGTATTAGAATATAAAGATAAGCATCCTTGAGGTCCAGAGACACCACAAAGGCCTGAGGGAGCAAGAGAGGAAAAAGGGACTGAAGGGACAACATCCGAAAGGAAGGCACCTTCAGAAAGGTGTTCAGATGAGAGAGGCATAGAATAGGTCTCTAAGTACCTTCTTTTCCGGGCACTAGAAACATTCTTGAATAAAACCCTTTCCCCCTTTGGGACACAGGCACTTCTTGAATAGTACCCTGAGATAAGAGGTCCCGAAGTACCTCTGGGAAAAAAGGAAGCTGTTCCTGAGGAGGCTGAGAAATACCGAAAAAAGAAGGATGTGAAATCCAGGCCATGAAATCCCCTTGACAAATGATTGACAAAACCCAAGACTCCTGGGTGATCCGGAGTCAAACAGGAAGAGAAAGAGAAAGGCGAAGAGAATAGCTGCAGGGGGGAAGAGCTGTGTATGGGGGGGCTCATTTGACCATGATCTTGTTGGGGGAGACTGCAAACTCAAAGAGACCCCTGGGTGGCACAAACTCTAGCTACGCCACTGTGTATTATGAAAAGTGGAGGTAACAGGGTGAATGTGATTTTTGAGATGGTGAACTCAATGCTGAGGAAGATAGCTTATATTCCTTGAGGATCATATTTTTTCCTGATTTTATGGATTTAATAGCAGAAATTCTTCAGTGGAAAAGGTGAAGTCGTAGGAAAGTAGTAAGTATTTTTATGACATGGTGGGTGCCCTCACATTAATATATTCCTTTTCATATCCCAGCTCTTTACAGCAGGTGTATTTTGAAGTGCTAAGAAAGACTGATTTTCAAATATCTGATGCATGAAATGCTGTTTATCTCTAATTAGTGTTTATACTGTTTCTGGAAGTTACTGCTATTGGTTCAAAACTTTCTCTCAGTTATAAGCAAAATTATTTGGCTGCTACAAAATGTGGGTAGAGTTTGCGGTTAATTTGTTTCATTATACCTCAAGGAAAAGAGATAATCCTTTATTGTATTGCATAAGAACATGCATTTTGCTGGCACCGTTGGTGTTAAAGATTTGAATATACTATCATTTTTAGTTACATGGCAGACTGCCATGGTCCATCAAGTTTATTCTGTGTTGGAGGATACGCTGTAGTGAAGGCAAGGCAGTTATAGGAAGTTTGAATACAGTATTCACAAATGTGTGTGTACCATGCAGGTTATTCTGTATTTTAATCTCTAGTATGTCACACTCTGGCTAGGGAAAAGGCATGTCCAAAATGGGATAAACATGGTGTAAGTGTGATTACAGGTCTGACAAATTTGACTGTAACTCTAGGCATCTTTACTGAGTTAATGTACACATGTTGATAATACAGTTAGTCTGTTAAAGGTAAGGCCAAAGTGAATTTGACTTTTTTTTATATTTTTGTCAGAATCCTCTGATGATGGTAGTCATGGCAGGAGGACAGGAAGTTTCCTTTCTTTAACAGGAAGTGTCCTAATCAGCACTCTTGCTTTAATAAACAAATCTTATGGGAAGAGTTGCACTTAACCGGTGGAAGGAGAGTTGATCTTGCGGATAAGTACTTTTTTCTGGTTTCAGACCCCTCCTCATAAAGGAGTACTTCCAATAAATCACTATTCTGGCTCACCTATTCTTTTAGAAAGCAGGACCCTTTCTTCTATTTAGATCTATTTATCCTAGTAAGAAACATAAAGCTGATCAGGGATGGGATGCCATTTCTTACCAGTACTGGAATTGTGAGTGAGGGAGGTTACAAGACAGAGATTGTATCCATACCTCTACCTCACCCTAACCTAAAATTATCCTATTACTTTTTTTCTGATGATGGTACCCCTTTGAGAGACATGTTGACCCAAAAGAGCACAAAAGGGGTGAGTAGATTTGTAGCTGGTGTGACTTCTGGCTGGGGTGCAAAAATGCTGAAGGATATGTATTTCACTATAATAATGCAAAAAATGAATGACGTATGTCTTAAAATAGAATGCAAAGAATCCAAGAAGAAGACTACAAGAAAGATTAAGAGAGATTAAAGGGAAAGATTGTTATTACTGAATTAGTGTTAGGGTCTGGCTTGGTTGTCAGTATTCTGAGGTTCTTATTGGTCTTTTTATGTCTTGTTCCAGGGCAAGGATGCTGGAAAGGGTAGTGCATGCTGAGGGAGAGTGATTGTGCTATACTGATATTTGGGATTTTCTTAAGACTTATCTTCAAGTGGCCATCAGTGTTATTGGTGTTTACACAATGGGGAGGAATATTTCTAAGTTGATGGAAATGTAAATTGTTATCTGGCAGCAAAATGTAAATCCTTTACTTTGAGTTGTTAGATTTTCATTTGTGTTGTTACAGTTATGCTGCTTTTAGCTTCTTGTAGATTGATAATATGTACAAAAACTTAAAAGAACATATTAAGTATAAACACAGAGGGTAGGGGGAAATATTTTTTATTTTTATTTTAGTTATATGAATCATAGGATCATAGGATCATGGATGATTACTAGACTATCGACCTGGAGGTCATTTTAAGCCTAGTTGTTTCAACCCAATGTAATACTGTAGAGGTACTAGTCAATGCCCAAGATTGCATTTAGTGATGACTGCCTATGTCCAGGAGGGTTGTGGGCACTATCCCTTGTAAGAATGTATGGTGCCCCATCCATTCATCCAGGTTTCTCTTGAACAGAGTCATAGAGATGCTCTGTTTCACATGAATTGGTTGCCAGTTCCAAAGACGTGGCAGTTGCTGAGAGAAAAATATGTCCCTCCAGCATGTCCTTTTTAAGTTGCAAGCCATAGACCCATTTGATTTATGGATATGCAATAAATTCATTAGTTTGGGTCTTAGGTTGTTCTGTAGACCAGGAATAAGTCTCCCCTAAAAAGCCTATACAATATGGAGCATAGTGACATCAATTTTAGTTGGTCTGTGTAAGGCACATGCTGGAGGCCCTTGATCTTCTTTGTAAGAAACCTCTGAGATCCCTCTAATTGCTGTAGGTGGTTAGTACGGTACATACTGAATGCGGCGTTATACTCAATTATGGGCCGGATATGTGCCAAGTATGGGGTGTTATAACTTCTTTTGCTCTCGAGACGATGCCTTTACAAATCAAGTGAGCTACATAGAAAGCTTTCCTTACAATGGTAGACACATGGGGGTCAAAGTTAAGGTCACAGTCAACCTGTGATCCCAGGTCCCTTACCACTCTATGGGTACTTAGGTTATTGTTACTGATTTCATAGTGTGAAGGGACATTGTTTGTGACAAAGGGAATAATAATGCATTTCTTTGCATTCAGTTTGAGACCATGACTAATACACCAGTCAGTCTGTGTGAAACCATCCTGGAGTTATACTGACATCATTTGGTGATTCATTGATTGGCCCTAGTTTGCAGTTGTCTGCAAACTTGGTCAGCCACAACCCTTTAGGTTTGACCTGAACTTCTCAGAAGTATATACCAAACAGTAGTGGGCCCATCACTGACCCCTGTGTCACCCTGCTGGTAACAGGTCTGCTGACTGATGTGGAGTCACCCACTTTGATAGTATGTGTCCTGTTTGTGATCCATTTGGCAACTCATCTTACAATGATTGGGTTTACATTATTTGCTAAGTTTATCGTTAATGCCTGAATGTGGGATTGTGTTGAATGTCTTTGCCAAATCAAGGTATGCTGTGTGCACAGATTTGCCGTCATCAATGGCCTTGGTCACACTTTCAAAGAAATCCACCATATTTAACAGTCAGAATCTGCCCTTCATGAAGCCGAAATGGGTAGGATCCAGGGCTTAGAGGTCACCTATGTCTTTATAAATGAGGTACATAATTATGCATTCCATGGCCTTACAGATAAGGCTGGTCAGGCTTATGGGTCTGTAATTCCTTGGGTCTGTTGCTAGGCCACTTTTGTGGAGGGGAATAACTATAGCTATTCTCCATTACACAGGAACAAAGCATGTGGTTAGGCTATGCTTGAAAAGGGTACTACGTGGTGATGCTAGTTCATGTTTTAGCCTGGTTAGAAGACAGCCTTGGATGTCATCTGGTCACACAGAGTCCATGTTCTTTGCCTTGGATAGGGCTTTGAGGACCTGCTCTTTAGATATGTAATGGGGGGGGGGGTTAGGGGAGGGCTTGTTATAAGGTAGGAGGGCTTAAGTGAGTGACATTTCCACCAAACCTATCCACTAGCAGGTTCGCTATCTCTGTGGGGTCAGTGTTTGTGATAATATTGGCCGCCAGTTCTGCACATGCTTGGGTCCTACCCTTTAGGTTATGTACATAGCGGTAAAAGGCCTTATGGCACTTGCTAGGTTTCTCTCAAAGGAGCTCTTGGAGGATTTGACAAGTTGCCTTAGTTGTCTGTTAAGGCTGAGGAGGTTGCTTTTCCATTGTTGGGGCATTGTCTTTGTTTTCTTGGACAGCAACTTTTTGCATTTGTTGTAGAATTTGTTGATCCTGGAAGTCCACCATGGCAGCTTGATTTTGCTTGGGGTTCTGCCTTTGATTCTATCTGGTACAGCTGAGTTTATACACTTATGCAAGTGATTGTACAGGGCTTTAGTGTAAGCTTCGGTGTAGTTAACACTTTCATCTTGGGTGGGGCTTGGAATGCATTTATACCTTCACCTAGGAGTGTAAAGTTTGCCTTGGTGAAGTTTTTTAGTCTGATTTCACCTTTTATGAGTTCTGGTGTTAGTGTCAGTTCGAAAGTGACTGATTTGTGGTCAACTTTAACTAATGAGCAGCAGTGCATCTGTTTGACATGTTGGTGAGGACCAATCCAGAATATTTACTCCTCTTATTGGGGTATGGACAATTTGCTCCAGGGCATTTGAATTGACAAAGTCAAGGAACATTTGTGCTAGTGAGTTTGGCTTAGAGTAGGTTCCCAGTTGATGGTAGGATAATTGAAGTCCCCCATAACCAGTGTGTTCAGTAAAATTTGGATTGTCTTCACTTTGGTTAAGTAGGATTCATGGGAGTAGAAACCCATGGAGGGGGATCTATAACTAGCTAGGACTTCAGTGGGGGTCACCCACCATAACCTGTAAATGGAGTAACTCCATGGAGTCGTCCAGTCTAACTAGGCGTGAGGTGAATTTATCTCTAATATTGATTGAAACACAGTCTCCTTTGGTTTTCACATGTTCATTTTGTGGTCTAAAGGTGTGGAAGGCATTGTAGCCTTGCAGGGCCGGAGTGCCCTCTCAGGCCTTAAACAAGGTTTCTGTAACTGCACAAACATCTACATCTACATCTTCTACTGATAGAATTGCTTCTAGGGAGTGCAGTCTTTGGTTTAAGCTCCTAGCATTTACCAGCATGACCCTTATTTTGTTCTGATTGGTTAATTTCACATTGGTAATGTTGTTTTTGAGACCTTGCCTAAAAAAGGGACTGTGGGGGAGGCAACAGCCTTTGTCAGCAAACAAAAGCCAAGGAGTGCCAGGTGCAAACCATCTCTGGCAAAGCAGCAAGGTTTGTCAACCATGGCTTCCCAGGCATACAGGAACTGGATCCTCTTGGAATGACAGCAAAAGCTAAGCCAATTATTGAAATCAATCATTTGTTGTTTATACTGTGGCATCATTCTAGGTGAGGATAGTATGCTTCTCAAGGCTAGGGACATACCTGCCTGGGACACATATTCAGAGAGCTCAGCCATGTCTCTCTTCATACAGTC
This sequence comes from Protopterus annectens, assembly GCF_019279795.1. Taxonomy (NCBI): domain Eukaryota; kingdom Metazoa; phylum Chordata; order Ceratodontiformes; family Protopteridae; genus Protopterus; species Protopterus annectens. Next base: position 177,745,163 of record NC_056734.1, read on the forward strand.
CTGTGAGGTATATCTCAGGTCATTCACACCAACATGAGTATAACAGAATCCTAACAGTACATGTTGCTGAGAGACCTGTGTGCATGCATGATTTGATGAATCCTGGCAGCAGACAGGCAGCTAACTGTAACTTTCTCCTTGTCCAACCTGGTGAGTGGGACATCTGTGTGTCTCACTACTGAGTCTCCATTTACAAGAAAACTTGTTTTTTGAGTGTTAACGCCTTACGGGCTTGGTGGATGAGACACTGGTGTTGCTGTTGGTGTCGTGGGTGCTGTGGAGATTGGGTTAGCTGTAGCAGACTTGCATTTTGGAGGTTTCTGGTGTTTAGGTAAGTTTTTCTAGAGAACCTCCATGTATATGGCTTTACGTGTTTGATGCTTACAATGTGTATGAGTAGTGGTACTATGTGAAAATGTAGTAGTTGGTGAGTTGACAGCCTTCTCTGTCTTACTGTTTTGAGTGAGAGAGAGCATGGATTCTAATTCTAGATTCTTGGTGTAAATACATCTCTTGCACTCTGACTGTGTTATTAGTAGAGGATTGTCTGTGTACATTAGGCAATTGCTACACTGCCTCAAGGGACTCAAGTCCACATCTCTGCCTGGGTTTTAAGGGAAAATTTGTTGAATTTAACTATCCAACTTTGGCAAACATTTGCGTGGTAGTGCATGGTACTGCGTGACATGCAAATAAGCAGAAAACTGCTCAGATGCAGGGCCTAAATACCAGAAGCTAAAAGTTGAAAAAAACTCGTAACAAAATTCAAAACGACCAATGAAGATGCTTATTCCAGGTCCTAGACTGGCCTCCTTTACCAGCCAGTTGCCAGTCAAACAGTTCTGTCACAAAAGTGCAGACAGGCCCCTTCCAATCCAAGATGGCCTGGAAAACATGCTCAGAACAAACAAATCACTACAAACAGTTCCAGAAGCAGCAGGCCTGGAAATGGACTAAGTTTCAGCTACTAGCTACCCTGGTTTCAGTGGGAAACACTAGAGAATATTTAACACAGCAGAAAAATAGCAGTGAGACACTGAAAAAAATTTTATAACATCAGAAAATCGGCTAGGAGGATCTAAAGAATGATTTAAACAGTTGACAGATAAGTTAATTAAGTACTACTTGGTGGGAAAACCAGAATAGGCACAACAGATAGCTTTAAAACAGTGAAAGAATACCAGTAAATACTTAACAAACAGTGAAAACAACAAAAACGCTTGCTAAACAGTGAAAACAGCAATAAAATTTGATTTTACAGGCACAGTGTAGCAGGCAATTGTAGTATAACAGTGTAGTTTAGTACACCATAAATAATAGAACTTGGCAGCAGGCAATAAAAAAATGCAGTAAATAGTATAAACAAGCAAAATGAAAAGCAAGCAGCTTATGTTTTTTTTGGAAAGTCAGAAGTCTCTAGTTATCTGGTATCTCAACTTAAAGTTGTGGCAGGTAGCCCACCTCAGTTCAGCTTGGTACAAACAAGCAAAAACCTGCTCAGATGCAGGACCTAAATACCAGCTAAAATTTGAAAAAAAAAAAAATCTCTTAACAAAATTCAAAAGGACCATTGAAGATGCTTATTCCAAGACCTAGATTTGCCTCCCTTTTCCAGTCAGGTGCCAATCAAACACAATTCTCTCACAAAAGTGCAGCTAGGCCCCTTCCAATCCAAGATGGCTTCCATGCTTATGGCTGAAAGGACATGCTTTCATTGTGCCAATATTGCTGAAGCAGAGTACCATCTGTACATGTCTATGCTGGAGTTTGTCTTCAGGGGTAATTTTAAATAAATCCATGCACTTATTTATTTGCAAATGTTAAAGTTTTCGGTCAACTTTATTAACACATTGCATCTGATTTTACTTAATTAGAAAAAACTGCCAGTAATTAAGCTAAAGGCTCTAGTATGACCATTGATCCACCTTAAAAGAGAAATAAAGGCCTTCAACGATGTACGTTCATTGGCATTATTTTAACAGGACATCTGAAGAGCAGATTAGGCTAGCAATGTTCAACAGTCAAGCCCTGTATACACAGACTAAAGTAATGTAGTTGGCGACAACATAAGAAGAGACCCACTTGTCCCAAAAAGCAGCTTAGAGCTGCTAAGCTGAAATTAACCTAAGCAAAGGGCAAATGGCACAGTACAATGCAAGCAGTTTAACAGTACAGTATATAGAGCAAAACGGTCCCCAAAACCATGTAGAAGCTGTGTGGAGCCCTTATAGTACAAATGGAAAGAAACGATGGCTGCTAAATCAGATTTTAAGTGGAAGGCTTGAAGTGGGATTGTTATTCCACCTTAAGAGGCAATCCGGCATTCAGCGATGCTCTTTGGTTGGCACCCTTTTAACAGGACATCATTACACCAGGTTTCTAGTCGTGACAAGCCAGCAGTATTCAATCAAGCCCCTTGTACCCATACTATATTAATTCAGCATTAGTCAGTGTAGAAAAGAGCCCCACTCATTCCAAAAAGCAGCTTGCAGAAGTCAAAAACACATTTAGGCCACAGATAAATGAAGCCATCAGCATGAGACCAACAATAACCTTACAATACAGTTACAAACTTTGCATTGAAGTGATAGATGTCAGCACAAGGCAATCTATAACCCTAAAACACAGTTACAAGTAAAAACTTGGAGTTTAGCACAATTGTTGCTTACAGGCTTACAAACTGATAGACAGATATGCTGAAAAGACATACCGGGAGGCAAAATCAAGCAGCCTAAACCACAGGACCAGCACAGAGGAGCTGTGGATACTCAGGATTTGAAAACGGCACCACAGTCCGTAGGAGATAGAAGTAAACTCCAGGAGGAAACTAGCTATGGGGGAGGGGATAGGTGGAGGGAAGGTGGTTGGACTAGTGGGATAGAAGGTAGAATGGATAAAGGGGTGGAAAGCTGGTAGGAAGAAAGGTCCGGGGGGGCTTAATAGAGGTGAGTAAAGTCCCAGGAGGGGGGAGGGATTAATAGCAGTGAGTGTGGCAGAAAACGTATCAGCAAAGAGCAATTTAAAGGCTGTAGTTGGAAGGTATGATCTAATATTTCCAGCCAGAAAATGAAGGCTGGCTTTACAGAGGGTGGTTTAGCAGGGGGGGAGAAGATATTTTCAGTTTAAGGATATTAACTCAAAAGCAACTGTTGGTGAAAATATAAAACTTGTTGGGAGTATAAAGAATATCCAGGATTTATATTGGTAGATGCTGCCACCTAATGGTATTAGAAGATAGCAAACAGCAGGGATAGTTGGACCAGTCTTAGGTTTAAATATATTCTAGGGTAGTGATAGCAGAAGGGGGAGAGGGCAAACGGTCTGCGGTAGGCTGCTGGAATGCGCACAAGGGAAGGCAGACTAACTATATATAGTACATCAAGTCTACATTTAATTAGGGTTAAGCAACATACATTAACACAATCTTGTTGGGGGGGGGGTCTTTTCAGTAGTAGTTTTCTAAGTACCAGGCAAGCTGGCCAATTCAGGGTGTCTTCAGGTGATGGCCAGAGGTATTCCTTTTGCATTTAAAGCAGGGAAGGAGCACCCGGGATGGATTAATTTACACAATTGGGGGGTCTTCTCAAAATAATGACTGTCACTCTAATACAACACAGTGCCTAATTGATGGTCGCTAGTAGTATGTCAATCACCAGCTAGCCTGGTAAAGACATTGATTTAGCATAATAGTACCTAAATGATGGTGACTAGTAGTATGTCAATCACCAGCTAGGCTGCTAAAGACATTGATTTAGCGTAATAGTTCCTAAATTAAGGTGACTAGTAGTATGCCAATCAACATCTAGGCTGTTAAAGACATTGCTTTAGCTTTGGTGCTGTTTGTATAAAATTCACATTGTTTGAGAAAATGACAGGACATGTTTTTCCACTATTCGCATGATATTGTATTAGCAATGGCTCCCTATTGAAACGTTGGCACTTGAAATGACAAGTGCCAAAAAAACTGAAAACAAAAGACCGAAAACCCAGAGAACAGCAAATCTTGAAAATCACTCTTCTCTTTTAAACATTTTTTTTGCAGGGGGTACAAGCCTCCAACAACCCTGCACTTATATATACCATCTCTGAGACTGACATTCCTCAGAGAAAAGGGAAGATTCTGAGAAATGCTATCTCAGACTCTGTATGTACAAGTCCGATCTTTCTGCCATTTAGTCTCCAGAGCGAGTCCTGACATTTCAGCCAGTTACCATTAGCAACTAATGTTCATAATTATTATCCTGCCATTCACTAAAATAACCATTTACCTTGTCCAGTCCTCTCTGTTTTTTTCATCTTATTCTTCAGGTCCTTTGGATAAGATGCTAAACTAAGGTTCCATTTGCTCAAATCATTGGTAGCTCATGTGGATGTAAAAGATCTCATGGCACCTATCAAAACAAACAAGAAAGGTTCCCAGATGCTCTTGCCAAATTTCCCATAGTAAAATAAATATTATCTTGTGTCTTTCCTAAAAAGAGACCACTGGCCCAGTGGGATTAACCTGGACAACAAAGGAAAAATGCATGTTCTACTGACATTGGGAAGACCAGTCCTTAATGTCAGTAAGTATTCACCATTTTTCCATTGTAGTATGCACCACTATAGAGCTTCTATTAGGAATCATGACTGCTTGTTTAGCGTACCTCACCCCCAGTGTGGTTAGAGATAAATTTTGAAGTGGTTATGAGAAATTATGAAAATAATATTACATATTCTAAAAATGTAATCACCTACAAAGTCTTCAAGGCCTTCAAGCATCTATGAGTTGTACCTCTGAACAAATGCCAACTATCTGAGCATTAGAGTGCATTTTAGCTTCAATAAGCTCCAGTACCCAGCAAGAAGACCATTTCCAAGAATCATGGGACATGTTGCAATAAGAACAACATGCCTGAGCCTGCATTAGGTCCTCTGAGCAATTAATGAGTTTGACAGGAGATGACAAGTTATGAATGAGATGAACTCCATTACTGGAAATGAGACTGTTAGACATGGAATTGTTATTGCGGAGCGTTTCTCCCCGGGCCTCCACTGAAAATGAGCTCACCTCAACCCAGTGGACCTTCCTGGAAAACAAATACAATAAATAAATAAAATATTCTTAGTCTCTTTTAATGTCTAACTTTGTAAGATGTTATTTGTTTTGCAGATGTCTCACCAGCAAAAGATTCTTACTGTTGGTCCTTCCATGGAGCTTATTCCTGTTGGGTGAGTTTTTAGTCTATATTACAAAAATTAGACCATATATACAATCCTAAGTATAGACCATGCAACCAAACTTATAGTTGTGTATCCATCCGTCCATTCATATGGATTCATTCTTTTTCTGTACTTACATTATCCATTTCAAGGTCATGGAGAACTGGGCCCAGAAAATACTAAGTGAGGTTTTAGTCCTTCACAGAACACAGGAAACAGTTATAGACAAACAGACACACAGACACACAGACACATATGGATATACATGTATCTCTGTCTGTGTCTCTCTATATATAATATATATATATATATATATATATATATATATATATATATATATATATATATATATATATATATATATATATATATATATAATATGTAATCTACATATGTGTGTCTACATGTGTTCACACACACACACACACACACACACACACACACACACACACACACACACACACACACACACACACACACACACACACACACACAATGTTATGTATACACATATAGATTGGTAAATTAATCTCTGCTGCTGTAACATTATGAACACCCCCTATACTTACTTATGTTGTATTTCACAATGTATTAGAGGGTCACTTTCATCAATAAAACACATTTGCTTGATGAGTTAGTATAACACAACAGATATATCCATTTAGAAGTTATCATTGTGTATGCTTAAATCAACTCTTTTTCTTTGCAATTATTTTACAGGGGTATGGTATTCACAGTCCTATATCATGCCACAGAATGGCTTTTCCACGCTGAAAAATGAAAAAAGCCAAGTGATCAAAACGACAGATAAGGTAATATGAAAGTGCATTTCTTAACCTATGACATTATAATTGTTTCATTCACTAACCAGGATGCAAGTGACTCTTATAAGAAGTGAGGCTGGAACACCATCTTGTTAAAAGATTTAATCAGGGTGGCACAGTTCAGAAGTGGAAAATGATGCTATCAAATTCACAATTACCATAGAAAATATATTAGCAGATCAGAGTGGCAACTGTCACTCCTTTACCATTTCTGACTAATGTAGTTCACTTTTCTTATGATTACTTTATGAAAAGATGACAGTGCTTATTCTAGTAGTTTGTATAGTCTCAGGTTAGCTTAAGCAGCATTTGCATGTTTTCAGATTGAGTGCTACCTTTGAAGCATGTTTCATTTCCAACAGTGTTAGCAAGCATAGTACCATGTTGTTGGAAACATGAAAACTGCAATGTCCAAAACAAGTTATGTTTTGCTTAATTAAAGTGAATAAAAATACAGGGATATAAAAAAAACAGTATTATCTGATGGACTTTGCTAATGTAGCATGTATTCTAGCTTGTTTTTTTCTAGCTATTTTTTATCACCCCTTTTATACTTGAGGTTCTTATCATGGAAAACAGTTTTGCTGATTGCTCTGACTTCTGCAAGAAGAGTTTCTGAGTTGCAAGCCCTTATGGTGGGTCAACTTATCTCATTTTCTACAAAATAGGGTTTCCTTAAGAGCTAATCCTTTACTAATGCCTAAACTGGTAGCCGAGTTAGCTTTGAGGTAAGCTATCAAGCTCCCTGTCTTCTTTCCAGAGCCTATAAATGAGGGAAAGAAGATGATCCATACATTGTATGCCCCCCGGACAACTTAGATATTATCTTTACAGAACTAAAACTTTCAGGAACTCTAATCAGTTGTTTGTTTCTTGTGAAGGTAAGAAGAAAGGACAACCTGAGTCAAAGCCCACTATTTCCAAATGGTTGTCTTGTGCATTTAAATTTTCTTATACCCACCACAACAAGGCAATTCCAGGCAAGGTCAAGGCTTATTCTACCAGGACCTTGGCTTTAACAGTGACTTCTTGGTAAGGGTTGGATTCTACAAGTATTGTAAAAGCAGCAATTTGGTCCTCTGTGTATATCTTTACAAAGCACTGCAGACTAGATTGCTTCTCCAGATCTAGAGCAGGCTTTCCTAAGACCATTTTCCAGGGGCCTCTGGACAATCATCCTTTCTCCTCCCATTGAATTTAAGCTACAGTAATCTTCCCATAGCAGTGATCAATATGATGAACAAATTACAGTTAAGTCAGCAAACTTACCATAACAGGACATGCTCAAGCGATCACTGCTGCAATAGCCATTCCATCCCTCCACTCTGTTTTGTATGTTTTTGTTGCCAGGGTGAAGACCTTTATATTTATTTTACTAATATTGTCCTTTTCAGGGCTCTAGCCTCCCTGTCTAAGTTGGTATAAAAGCTCTGAAGGGCTTGGCACCCAATCTACTCTTTTTCTTCATCTCTGCTAAAACTGACAAGTGGTTTGAGCACATGGAATTTGTCCTTAACCTTTGGAAGCTGCTTGACTTGTCAATATATAACCCATATAGCTAAGACTATTATAACAGTGGTCATTCAAACATTTACTGTTATGGTAAGTTTATTTACAGAATTTTACTTTATTTATTGATTCGTGCATTTATTTTTTCTTACCCTTTACGTACATCATGCACCACTGTGACTGTGTTCATTATTTCATTGTCATTAGGGTGAAATCTTTTCTCAGCTTGGCCAGCTTCCAGACAGGTGTGAAGGCCTTTCTTTTTCCTAACTCTGTCTCCTCCTAAGCTGCTCATGACCACACACACAAATGTAAGCACATGTTTTGTCTTCCCTGGGAGCATTCACATTCTAGAACATAAACTGTGAATACAAACACAGAGATGCAGCTCACCGGGCTCATGTCCCTGGCCCTTGTGTGGCATGCAACTTTCAATAATAGGGTAAATCCAGCAGAATAAAGGTTCTTTTCATGGGTAAGACAGGGAGAAGATGTTTCAGTAGCAGTAATACAGCAATTTGAAAAAAAAATGGTATAATACTAAGAAAAATTAAGAAATAAGTAGATTAACCAACAGAGGACTAAGCAGAAAAAATATACCATTAATAATCATGTTACTAATAATGAATACTTTGCCTAAACTGTACAGCTATGAAGCTGGGTAGTATAATGCAAAGTCAGAAAATAGTAATCAGTGCTTAAAAAACTGTAGGGATTATACCATACACAGTCTTATATCCTAAGGTGTGGTAGCATAGCTACAGTCATCTTTAGACCCTGAGAACAGAAAACCAATGAGGACGTTCCTTTTTTTCTGACTCTATCTCCTCCTAAGCTGCTCATGACCACACACACAAATGCAAGCACCTGTTATGTCTTCCCCTGGGAGCATTCACATTCTAAAACATAAACTGTGAATACAAACACAGAGATGCAGCTTACTAGGCTCATGTCCCTGGCCCTTACACTGAGTGGCATGCAACTTAATATGTACTAAGATCTGACACTTCAGTGGACTAGACTGTCCCCCCAAGGGTATGTGAGGTAACATCGATAGCCCTTTCCACTCTTACTCATCAGCTCCTGTGACACCTGGGTTGTTGTTATTAGTGTGTCTTCTGAGTCTCATTCAATGCTTTATTCCCCTGTACCATGAGACCAACAGTGACACACTAGATGTTTAAGAACAAATTATATCTAAGTTATATCATTGTTCATTAATAGGTAACTATCAATGGGATCCATAGAGTCTGACATTCTATCATTATATATTCCCTGTCTTTGAGGTGCCCATGGGTATAAAGCAGGTAGAGAAGAAACACATGATAGCTTGGCTGAAAAGCTAAGCAAGGATTCTAATATTTAATAAACACCAAAAAATGACAGCTGGACCAGACTGGAAGAACGGCACCCTTTTAATAACTCCATGGCACAACGCACACCTAAAGTCCTTAGGCCTAAAGCTTTAGTTACATCAGTCATTAGGATTTGTTGGAGTTCACTGTACTGAATTGCAGGCACAGCTGGGATTTTTTTTTGTTGGTATTACCACCTAAGCTTGCCATTTTTTTATATATTTTGCATTTGTTTATGGGAAAGTCTGACTAGACAAAATGTTCTTTTTCACTAGAGGCCTGGGGAGAAAAGCTCCACAACTATAAATAACCGTAAGATACATATACAACATACAGATACAAATATTGATTCAATCTCAGCTACAAGTACAAAATGCAAATATATGTTATACATTTTACTGATACATTCATATAATCTACATTGGATACAAAGAGTAGCAGTACTGTAATTGTAGATATAAAACAAAGAAGTTAAGTATCCATATGCTTAGTAGGGGTAGACTATTCAAATACAAAAATAATAGGTTACATTACTTTAGCTGCCTTAAGATATCTATTTCCTAAACAGGGTTTGTGCAAGAGCAGGTCCATGATTCTAATAGGTGTGATTTGAGAAGTTTTTTTAAAGTTGGAAGTGTTAGTAGTTGCTTTGATATTTAATGGCAGGGAATTCCAAGTTTTGGTTATGCAGTTGGAGTAAAGGGAAACTACAGTTGCATTGTAAGGTTTGGTTATATTTAGACAGGATTTGTTACTGGAATGCAGTACCCTGTTACTGGAGTAGTGTATTAGTAGATTTTGAAGTACTAGTATTTTTTTCTGGCTGATTTATTCTTAGATGGGCAAACTCGAGTTGATTATAAGCAAGCAGATTTGGTAGTTTGAGCCAGGATAGTTGTTTTAAAGACAAACAATGATGGGATTTGAAATTTTTTACCATGGCAAATGTGATATTATTATAGCAAGTTTTGAGTTTTGCTTGGTCAGATTTCTTAATGTTTGTAAGAATTTGTGAGAAGTATAGTTGCGTAGAGATAAGATGGGCTCTTGCTATAGTGACCTTTGAAGATTTATTTAGAAAGTGCTGATTTCTGTACAGGGTTCCTAGTTTTTTGTGAACTCTTTTATGGTCTTTGATATGTGTATGTTGAATTTTATATTATGGTCAATGAACATGCCATGTAATTTTGTTTGGGATAATGGAGAAACAATTGTATGGTTTAATGATGAGATGTCGAATGGTGGGCAGGTGTCTGCAGCTCTAGTAGGATAGAAGAGCATGAGTTTTGTTTTGGTAGGCTTAAGTATATGTTGTGCATTGTTTATCCAAAATTAAACAGCATTAAATGACTGTTAGGTGATTTTTTGGAGTTTTTGTAGTGTTGGGGCGACAGAAATCAGGGTGGAATCATCTGTATACTGAACTACAGAGGCAAGTGGGGTGGCAGTATGAAGATTGTTAGTAAAGATAATAAAGAGAAGAGAGCCCAGGATAGATCTCTGTAGAACTCCCAAGGTTACAAGCAGTAATGAAGAGAGATTTTGTTGCTGTTTTACAGCTCGCTAGCATCCAGTTAGATATTGCTGGAACCAAGTAAGTGCAGAATGGCTAAGTTTAAGTTCTGAGAGTGTAGTTAAGAGTTTAGAATAGGAAACGATATCAAAAGCTTTGGACAGATCAAGAAAGATGGAGGAAACTAAACTGCCATCACTGTGATGGTGGTTAATAATGTTAGTAAAGTTAACAAGGGTGGTGTCAGTGCTATGATTGGGACAGAAACCATGCTGAGTGTTAGATAGAAGATTGTTGGTCATTAGATAGTTCAAGATTTGTGAATGGATGCACCTCTCAAGTATTGTTGATAATGGTGATAGTATAGCTATTGGCCGGTAATTTGATAATTCTGTCAAGTTTCCACGTTTATGTAGTGGGATGGTCTCTGATACTTTCCAGATTTTAGGGACTTGTTTTGAGATAGATTGATTTATTAATATGGACACTGGATATGGCTTCTGCAGCAATTTTTAGATATTTGGCAAATAGATGATTGGCAGCAAGTGTAGCAGATTTAAGCCTTTTGAAATTATTGGGATAGGTTGGAAATAGAAGTTATTGGGGTCTAGTGCTGGTACTGTGCGAGTCTGAGTAGGGGAAGAACAATTATTGCTTGTGAGGCCTAATATGGATTCAGTGAAGTATCTGTTAAATTGTGAGGCTATGTTGTCTTTAGTATCTATGAGTGTTGGGGAGGGAGTATCATTTTGTCCTTGCTGTAGAATCTTTATGATGGCAGCCCATAATTTTTGTGGGTTTCTTTGATTTTTGATTGGACGCTGCTATAGTAATTTATTTTGCCCTGTTTGTTTTTTAGCTTTATTTCATAGCTCTAGACATGTTTGTTTGTTAGTTGTAGTTTTATCATTGAGCCATTACTCCTAGGCATTATCTCTATTTTTTAACAGAGATCTTGTTTCTTTTTTAGCCACGGGGTATAATTGGATTTTATCCTTATTGTTTGGGAGGCAAAATGTTTAGGATATTGAGGAAGGCTGAGTTAAAGCATTCAACTGTAGTATCTAAGGGCAGATTATTGAGTGGTGCCAAGTTGCATTTTTTTAAACTAGTTATGAAGTTTTGGAGGATAGCTTTTTTCTTATCTCAGATTTGGTGGTAAGTGATAAGTTTCTGTGGATTTATTTGGTGTTGGAGAATGTAAGTTGAAATATGGTCACTGAGGCTGTCTGGGAGACAGCCAGAGTGTAGGGATAAATTTAGCCTGTTTGTAAGAATCCAGTCTAGGAATGAATGTTTATTTGATGTTTTTTCTACTCTAGTACAAGTTTGGATTGTTTGTGAGAAACGGTGTAGGTTAATGTGGTTAGACAGATGTTGAGAGTTGCAGGAAAGCCAGTCCACATTAAAATCACCCATTATAATCGCTTTCTGAGGGAGGGATGTAGCTGTCCAACTTAGGATGTGTTCTAGAATAGTCAGGTTTTTCACAGGTGGGATGTAGGCTCCCTCTATGTTCAGATGTTATTTTGAATTAATTGTTAGTTTAGTAAACAGTATTTTGGTGTTGTTAAAGTTTGGGATAGTTGGGCCTGGAGTTTCTAAACTGAGATTGTTTTTGTATAGGAAAGCAATACCCCCACCTCTTTTTTGTTGTCTAGTTAGCTTATGCATATTGTATCCTTGGGAAAGTATTTCTTTGTAGAGATGTCTGGTTTTAGCCAGGTTTATGTTATAAGGGCTATATCTGGAGTATATAGAGCAAGGGTTGCATGCAGTTCTTGAATTTTGTTCATGATGCTCCTGAGATTTATATTAAATAGTAGTAAATTCGTACTTTTTCAGGGGAGAGTTAATAGTTGTTGGGGATGGGTTGAGGTGTGAAGATCTAGATGGGTTGGATTTGTTTGGGGACCAGGGTTGGGGTGAATGTCCCCACTAAGTATGAGCTGCGATGCAATGTGAACTATAAATTTTATGTATTTTGATACAGACTTTTCGTATTTGTGTGTAACATTAGGGTAAGATTGTTGTGTGAGTAAGGTAAATGGTGCACGGTTTATGTTTGTGGGATTATAGACAGTTGGTGCTATTATTAAATTTGTATGTCTTAATTGTAATGGGTCTGGGAAGAGAGCAATTTACATAGATTGTATGTTATTAAGTTCTGTATGTTAAGAGGTTATGTGAGATGTAATAGATAGAAATAACAGGATTGGTGGGTATAAAGTTATCATATTGCTTACTACTAATGTTTCAGATATGTCTATGTTAAAGTAATAATGTTATGGATGGGCAGGAATATGGATGGGCAGGAATAATTGTTAGTTGTAAATGAGTTTTGACATGTGGGGGATTTAAAAACTATTCTTTTGTCTGGTTATGACTTATTACACTAAAAGATGTAAAGTAACAGGTAGTTAAGCAAGTGGAGTGTGATATATTGGAGTTAGTACGGTTCAGTTTAATTGGATAATTAGAATAATGTACATTTGGATTTATCTTAACTGTGATAGGATTGCTTTACTTCAGGGAAGTGGCTATTCAGGAATATGTTCATGGATAGCAGGGATGGGTGGGAAATGGAGGTAAGGTAGGGGAACGGAGAGAGCCTGAGTGAAGTGAGGGCGAACGTCGCAAGTAGAACCAGTCAGTGTGCTTGATACCAGAAAAAGCAATCAACAAAATGGTCTGGGTTGAAGGTAGGTAGAAAGTTAAAGGAACAGTGGCCTCTTGGTCATTTTTATTTTTAAAGCAAGCAGTTTTTATTTATTTGTAGACAACATTCTGGGGAAATCATAATGGACTGCAGTAATCACAAAAGAGGTATAGGGTAATTTTGCTTTTCTAAGTATTATACACTAGCAACAGCTGTAAGGAGAAAAACTACAGCTATAGGTAATTAAGCTTACAATTTATCCAACAACAACTAAGGGGAGACAAATACATTTAGAGCTTATTTATCAGATTTTGTGGGGGGTGGGTGTAAGTAAAACAGAAACTGATATCGTCCCTGGTGTTCTGCTCTCCAAATATCTCAATAACAAGCCAGTTAATTAATCTGAGTCTTGACCATGACCTACATTGACTTTTTAATGTTGTAAGTTTCTTTCGGGCAGTACTGTACAGTTCAAGTCGCTTCAGTGGGTTCACCGAGTACAGTTAAAAGAAATTACAGCTGAAATACTGGATATTTTCAGGGATAGTTGCTAGAGTTAGTGTAATGTAAAGAAAAGGTATAGAATGAATATGTTTGCTGATACTTGCACTAGTAAAGTTCTATCTAAACAAAAACCTCTCTTCACTTACTCTTAACACATTTTGTGGCAGCCATGGCATAATACATTATACTTATGTAAACTCCTAACAGTGTTTAAGTAAAAGGAACAACCAAGTCTTCCAGTAAAAAAGGAGCTATACATACAGATACACAGGAAGCTTAAATACTCTGTGCAATTCTAATGGGAGCTATGCTACAATATAATACACTTATGAAAATGCTGTTAGTATTGCATAAAAGGAACAATCAAAGAGGAAAAAGCTTGCAGAAAAATAAAGAGAATTTAAACATATAGGATCAATTAAAACCTATAACTCAGTCCTGTACGATGCTAACAACATTCCAGTTTACTTAGAATAATCGTGTGACCACCACTACAATCATTAAACAAGTAAAACTTTGTAAAGTTTCATAAAGGGGCCTGTACATTATAAATGTAAGCCCTAGCCTCAGTGATAATTACTAAAACTGTTGCATAATCATTTTAGTAGTATAGAGAGTTATAACATCAGTGTTTCAGAGAAGGCCTGTTACTAAGCATAATAACAGTTGGTATAGAGTCAATATACACAGGTATGTATCATTACCCCTTATGTCAACAAAAATTCAAATGTTAAATGCTATTAATATTCTAAGTCCTGCATTTCAGTAGCATATGATTTAAGGAGCAGTGAGAAAAAAGCAAGGATACTTACATGAGAAGCACACAGGACCAGTGACGAAAGAGCAGTATCTGGTTTGTTTTTTAAAAATGGTGCCCAATCTTCGGCAGGTTTAAATAAAGTAACAAGGTACTTCAGGGGGAGAGAGAATGGACTGCCTCATTGGTCAGGTGGGAACTGGTTCTTACATGGAAATAATAGAGCTAATCAGTGTGCTTCTGACCAGAAAAAAAAAAATCAACAAAATGGTCTGGGTTGAAGGTAAGTAGGAAGTTAAAGGAACTGTAGTCCCTTGGTCATTTTTATTTTAAAGCAAGTAGATTTTACTTATTTGTAAATAACACTATGTGGAATTGTAACAGCCTGAGGTAATAAAAAACAGCTATAAGGTAATTTTGTTTTTCTTAGTATTATACACTACCAACAGCTATAAGGAGAAAAACTTGAGCAGTGCAATGGTGCAGCAGTTAATGTTGTGCTCTACAGTTAAGAGGTTCTCCGGTTCGATTCTCAGCTGCGGTGCCTTCTGTGTGGAGTCTGCATGTCCTCCTTGCACTCACATGGGTTTCCTCTGGGTGCTCCAGTTTCCTTCCACATTCTAAAGAGATGTGTCTGGAGCATTTCTCCCTGGGTCTCCACTGAAAATAGGCTCTGCCCTAGTCGGACTTTCCCATTCAACAAATGTTAAATAAAATAAATAAATAACTACAGCTCTAGGTAATTAAGCTTACTATTTTACCCAACAACAACTAAGGGAAGACAAATACACTTATTGCTTATTTATTAGATTTTTTTGGGGGGAGGGGTTAAAACAAAAATTGCTTAATATCATCCCTGGTGTTGTACTCTCCAAATACCCTAATAATGAGCCAGTTACTTAATCAGAGTCTTAACCGTGACCAACAATAATTTTTTGATGCTGTCATTTTCTTTCTACCAGCTACTGGTCACTTGAGTTGGTTCACTGAGAAATTACAGCTGAAATACTTGATATTTCCAGGGATAGCTGCTAGAGTTAGTGTAACTGATTTTTTGATGCTGTAAGTTTCTTTCTTCCAGCACTTTACAGTCCCTGGTTGCTTGACTGTGTTCACTGAGCACAGTTAAAAGATATTACAGCTGAAATACTGCATATTTCCGGGGATAGCTGCTAGAGTTAGTGTAAATGATTTTTTGACGTTGTAAGTTTTTTTTAAAAGAAGTAATTTGATGTGCACTGTGCCATAGAGTTATTGAGAAGGTGTCATTCTCCCAACTAGGTTCAACGGTCATTTTCTTTGGTGTTTAGTTTGGCTTCTGGTTAAAACTTTGGTATCAGATTCTAATATTTCCAGTATTTTTCTAACATGCATCAATTTATTTTATTATTTTATGCCACATTTTAATAATAGGGTAAATATGGCATAACAAAAGTTCTTTTTCATGGTTAGGACAGAGAGAAGATGTTTCAGTAGCAGTAATATAGCAATTTGAAAAACAAAATGGTATAATACAAAGGAAAATTAAGCAATAAATAGGCTAACCAACAGTAGACTAAGCAAAAAAACGTGCTATTAATGATCATGTTAGTAACCATGAATATTTTTATTAAACTGTACAACTCTAAAACTAGTATAACGCAAAGTCAAACAACAGTAATGAGTGGTTAAAAATGTAAGGATTACACCAGACACAGTCTTATATACTAAGGTGTGTTAGCATAGCTACAGTCATCTTTACACCCTGAGAACTAAAGACCAATGAATCTGAGCAGCCAAAAACCTTAGGCAGGTACAGCAGTCATTTTATTACAGAAGAGTAAGTAGTCAGTTTGCAAGGGGAACAAGCTAAATAAAATATTTATTATTATATTGCAGTTGGTAAAGTAATGATAAAAGCCATTTCTTCTGTCATAGTATTATAACTCATTCATGTCACATCATTCATGAGGGAAGAGACTGAATGCATTGTGTCAAGTGGATGGTTCTAGCTGGCTAGGGCATTCCCTAACATCTGCACGTCCTTTTTTTAATGGGCAGGTTTTTGAGTTAAGTGGTATGAGAGAGGTGCAGCATTTTACCTCATAAGTTAGTATGTTCCACTACCTAGAAACAGCAGCAATCAATACCTTTTCCAAAGAGTTATAAAAGATTGTATAACACTGAAAAATATAGATCCCTTGCTGGTAAAGAAATAGTTCTAATGCTGTCTGGATATCTGCATGTATTCTGATTTAAGATTGTGTCCTCTGTTTTAAGTTGATGACGCTGTACCCTGTTGTTAGATTAGGTGAGTACAAAGGCTGCTGCAGCTAAAAGTAACCCTTCCATTCCTTCTGCTAACTTAACCACATTATATAACTCAGGGTTGTCCTGCCCATATCACCATCTTTGTAAAGTAAAAATCACACTGACAAAAAGTGACCCTTGTGGTAGGGCAACACAAGCAACCAGTAGCTGTGTTAGTGTCCTAAACCTTTTGCTTTTATGAATGTTTGTATTTGGTTTGTTATAAGTTCATAGATTAAGTACTAGGGAGTTATCTAGATAGATCATTTATACTCTTGTAAGTTCAATACCCATTTCAGGTTACTCCTTTCCATATCGCATTGTTGGGACAGCCCAGGAGTGTATTTTAAAGAATACCATCCATTCATCCAGATTTTGTTTAAATAGAGTTAGGGAGCTGCTTTGCTTTATATGGGGGGGGGTGCCCATTCCAGAGAAGGAGAATTCTGTAGGGTGGGGCAGGGTTACATTTCCCATACAGAGGATTTTACTTGTCCTGTTACAAGGAGTGCCAGTTTCCCTTTCTTTACTTCTATACCTGTTCTTTCTATGATCAGTGTAATGTCTTAGGACTACTTCTCCCTCTGTGAATTGTAAATTCAAGTTAGGATTCTTTTATTTGCCTCAGTTTTTTTCTCCCTAGAGCTGACTGTCAGCTGCACTCAGTTCATTTCCTCATCCACCAGGTCTACTGGACCCAACTTGGCCTCCCTAGGGCTGTACCTAACCCATGTCTCTGTCTAGTGAGTAGATTAAAAACAGTGAGTGAAAGTCACACTGCTGTCTGTGACTGTTGTCTCTTATTTTATCTGCTTCTGTATGTGCCTAGTACCACCCCATGGATGGTTTGCCTTTTGGTGTCAGGACCCAGAGTTAGGTAGCACTACAATGTTGTTTTCCTGCTCTCCCAGGGAAATTGAACCATGGCATGTGTCTTGAGTGTGCACACCTCCCTCCTCCCCTCCAAGATGGATACATCCCTCTTGCTCTGCCAGTGCCTTAGACAGCTAAGCCACTAATCAAAGTCAGAAACCCAGACTGGCTGAGCTGTAGTCAGTGCTTTATCCCTCTACACCACAACCCTGTCTCACATTCTGTGTGTTCTGTGCTCACCCACATCTGGAAGTTAGTACCTTAAATACAGTCATTTCTGGTGCTGATAAGACTGCTCGACTTCCTTTAGCAACGCCCCATCACTGGTCATTGGAGGATGCCAAAATGACCAAAGGAAGGTGCTGTCAGTGCCTTAGCATTTGGATGTGTGTTCCTATGAGAAAACTGAAATGTTATAATATCAAAGAGCTTAGCATTGAGCTAATGTAACTGTCTTCCAGTATTAGGATTCATCATCTGAAATATAGAAGATGAAAGCATTTAATCTCTGGTAAATTTTGTGCTTGGTGAAGATAGCCCTCAGTTTTTTTTTTTTTTTAATTTATGGTTTGTTAGGTTTTGCACCCTTGGCTTCACTTTCTGTTTGACTAACACTTCCATGCAATCTTTTCTTGCTTTTTCCTGTTTCTTTTTCAGATTAATGAGCACTGGCTTCTTCATAAGGTGAAGAATCTAGAAAATGTTTTACAATCATTGACATTTGAACTCAGAAATAAACAAGACAACATATGGCATCAGGAAGTTTCATCTCTTCTACAGGTGAGTTTTTTTTTTTGAATATTTAATGCATTAATTATTGTTGTAACAGCACCCTAGTTTCCAGACTCTGTTACCACTTTGTCAACTTCAAATTAATATCGCTGTAAAAAAATAAGATATATGAGGTAACCCACCTGTCTACTTGAGGTTTAGACCACTGACATTCAAGAAGTTGAACCAGAAATTGTGTAATATATTTTATAGTACAAGCCCAACAATTGATTTTTATTTCATAGTTCTATAATTAAGTGCACATATGTGCATATAGAGCTTAATTCACAGTTCTACTTTCCAGTATGAAACACTGTAGCTTCTCTAGTACTACACAAAGTAACAGAAAGTTATATCTGTGCTCATTGATAGCGTTCTTTCAGTACAGACAGATTTCCGTAATTAAAGAAAAAAGTTTTCAATAACGGTAAGATGGTAACTTAAAGGGAAAACAAACATAATATGGGAGATCAGTGTTACACTCACTTTCTTTACACTTTTCCTGCAGAAAGGTGCAATGGTATGGTAATATGTAAGACAGACAAAACTTTCCTTTTCCCAGCCAAGGATTCCAGATCATCCTTATTGAGCCTCAAGTATTTTTGGCCCACCTAAGAGATATAATCCTTCAATTTTTATCTATGTCTGCTCCTGAGCATACTCTGTAGGTCATTCCACAGGAAGTTCTTAGTAAATAACCCTATAATGCCTTCTAGCTAAAGGTGGACTAGTTGTGGAAATTTTTTCTTTAGACCTCCAGTGGAAAAAAGCCTCAAATCAACTAGACAGCTCAGTAAACAAAACAAAACTAAGCAAATTATAAATACCCCACAAATGGCATCCATATAAATCACTGAAAACCCCTGAGAGTGACTTTGTTTTCCACTGTAGTAGTGTCAGGTCTAATACAAGACTTACCAGTATCAGAGAGTAACTCACCCTGCCATGCATATTAAGTCCAGTAACTTGGCAGAGAAACCTGATATATACAGTTTGCACATTTGATCTAGTTCTTGCCACATTTAGCTAGCGGCAGAGATGATTGTGATGTAAACTGCTAAGTGAATTGTGAGTTTTGTGCAAGACTCACTTCCTGATTTATCACCCTAGATCAGTGCCAGCAACACTTCAGTGGCTGCTCAGATCTACTTGTCAGTGTCATGTTCCCTTTGTCATTACTTGTGAATAAGACCCAAGATACTTAAACTCCCCGTTGAAGGGCAGCTGTTACCTACCCATGTGAAGGGAACAGTTCACTCTTTTTTTATGGGAGGGTATTATCCCCTGATATTGGAGATGCTGATTCTGGGCAGCCACGGAGGTGCAGCAGTTAGCATTGCCACCTCATAGCAAGAGGTTTTCCGGTTTGATCCTCATCTGGGATACCTTCTGTGTTGAGTCTGCATGTCCTCCCTGTGGTTGTGTGAGTTTCCTCCTGGTGCTCTGGTTTCCTCCCAAAGACATGCTGTACGTGGATTGGATACGCTAAATTGGCCCTAGGCATGAGTGCATGCATGTGTGTGCCTTCCATGGACGGTTGGGCACCGGGCTGGGAACTCGTCACCGTAAAACTCCTCTACCAATCATAACCAGACAGGTGATCCACTGTGGCGACCCCTAACTGGGAAAAGCTGACAGAAGAAGAGATGCTGATTCTCATTCTATATGTTTCACACTCAGAAGCAGATCATCTGAGTGCATAACAGAGGTCATACTCAGAGTAAGACAGGATAATGACATCATATGCTAACAAAATTAAAAATAACAAATAGCTACTTAAACTTACATCAAAAACCAAAACTGATAAAAGCCAAAAACCTTTTTAATAATGTTAAAACCAGTGGGAGCTTTTATCTCATACAAAAGAGACTCTTTCATATGCATCCTGCAGAGATACCATCTGCAAACTTAGCTAGCCACAAATCCATAACATTAGCTTTGATGTGTGACAGGTAAATTAAAAAGAGGACTGACCCAAGGACTGAATCCTGGGGCACTCTGCTAGTGTCAGATCTTTTGGATGAGGTAGAACTTTCCACACTTACTTTCTGTGTTCTATTTGTGAGCCAGTTTGTTAACCAATTAGTTGAGAGAGTTTGCCTAGAATGCCTGAGTGTGAGATTGTTTTGAACGCCTTTGTGAGGTTCTGATATGCAGTGTGCACTCATTTGCCCTCATCCATTGCCTCAGTGACTTTTTCAAAGAAATCAACCCTGTTAAGTAGGCAGGGTTTACTCTTGATGAATACAAACTGAGTTGGGTCAAGAGTCTATAAGTTATCTATAACCCTATTTAATAATTCCATAATGATCCTTTCCGTAGCCTTACAGATGAGACTAGTCCGGCTTGTGGGTCTGTAATTACCTGGGTCCATTGAAGCCGCTTCTTTGTGCAAGGAAATGAGGCTGTTGTTGTCTTCCATTCATCTGGTATGAAGACTCTTTTTATGCTAATATTGAATAGTTTCTTTATGCAGTCTGGCAAGTCATGTTTTAGATGACCAGAAGATGACCTCATATGTTTTCTGGTCCTTAGATATAGTGTTCTTGGCCTTACGTAATGCCTTGAGAACTTGTTCTTCTGAGATTTTGAGGGGTGTAGCTGTGGTTATTTAATCTGAGAATACTGGAGGGGAGGAGGGGTAAAGCTAGAACTAAACTTGTCGGAGAGTTGATTGACTATGTCCTCTGGGTATGAGTGTGTGATATGTGCTGTTATCTGTGCACAGTGCTGGGCATTGCTTTTTAAGGTTTATAACACAGTTAAAGAAAGCTTTGTGGTTGTTTTTCACTTAGTTAACTGTTTTTTCCTCATATGTGGCTTTGGTTAATTTGATCAGGATATGGAGTGCCTTGTTTGTTCAGCAAGAGTGTTGTTGGCTTCTCTTCTATTATAGAGTCTTTTTATATTAGGGCTATTTCCACCCTATTGGTTTATTTTTTAATTGAGCTTTGCATTTATTTATTTCTAAGGGGGGGCATATGTGTCTATGCAGCTATTCACCTGTATAGATTTTGGCAGTGAAGGATTCTGCATAAGCAATGGGGTTGTTGAGATGGAGGGAGCTTTTAAATTTAACAATGCCACCACTCAGTTTTAGGAAATTAGCCATTGTATAGTCTCTGAATACTGAGGTATTAGAGAATACTTCTGGCTTCAGTCTTGAGGTAAATGTGACTGCCTTGTGGTCTGATTTGACTAAGGAAGAGGTTAAAAACTGGTGTGGATCAGAACTGTCCCATACTGGTAAGGACCAAGTCCAGGGTATATTATCACCCATGGTTGGGGTGTGGACTAACTGGTCCAGAGAGTTTGTATTGATGAAGTCCAGAAATTTTTTTTATGGAAGGATACTTGAAGTCTCCTAGGAGAATGGTGTTTAGCTCAATACAGAGGTACTCCAATTTGGTTAGATAGGAGGTATGGGATGAGCGGGGCATTGCAGGGATTGTGTAGTTAGCTATGATGTGATACGGTGTGATATGGAGTTGTGTCCATAGTAAGATGGATGTGGAGGAGTTCCAAGTCATTATCTTGTCTAACAAGCCTGGAGGTGAGATTTTCATTTTTTTAAGAATATAGTTAACTTGACTTCTCCTGATACTGTTGCCTGGTTTTCCAGCTATCTCAAGGTTGAATGCAATCAGTGAGATGGCACACTGCACTCTCCCCTTCTCTCCCAGTAAAAATGGGATGTGTCCCACAAGGATCAGTTCTTGGGCCATTACTTTTTAACATCTTTACCAATCTACTCTATACTTCCTGCCCCCAATCATCCCTTATGCAATACATAGATGACTCTGCAGTCATCACCATTGCTGACTCCCCCTCTGAACTCATCTCTGCAACTCAGGCATCTTTTCACTCAGTAGAAACCCTTCTCTCTAACAGCCTACTTATTCTGAACCCTAAAAAAACAAAACTTTTACTCTTTCATCCCAAAAATGTTAACCATCTAAAATCCTCCTTCTCCATACTGCCTCTCAATAACACTCCTATCGTAGCAGACTCTAGCACAAAACTATTAGGTGTCACTATAGATGATCACCTTAAGTCTGACTTGCATGCCAACAATTGTATCAGGAAAACTCATCAAAAACTGGGTCTCCTATACAGAAATAAAAAGTTCTTCACTAAGGAAACTAAAGTAACTCTCTCAATTGCTTACCTCCTACGAAACCTATTAGACAGCTCTCAAATCCTCACAAATTTTAACTCCTCACTCCTAGCTAAATTAGAATCAATGTACAACAAGGTAGCTAGAGACTCAGCTCACCAAACCTATAAATCCCATCACTGACTCTCACTTAAATACTTAACCTGACTAGAATTACCACACCTGCTTCTAATCTCTCAATTCCAGATTATTCACTCTGCCCTATACCAGCCGTCTAACTGTCCTAATTTACCGTCTCTCATCATTCATTATACTCCCTCTAGGTCTCTCCGTAGCTCCAAACAAGACCTACTATTGATCTATAAACCCAAGGCCAAATTTGGATGTAACCTTTATAGCTATCATCCTTCTATCTCGTGGAACAAACTGCCACTAGAAATTAGGTCCCTCAAGCAACCTAAACAATTCAAAGAAGGAACTAAAGAATACTTAACAACTCACTGGTTCTGCCACTCTATTCACCCTCCATAATTATCCCCACTATTTCTAAAATTCTTACTACGAACTAACCATTATTTCTAATCTCTATTTCTATTATTCTTTATGAGCTCTCTCTAGACTCTTCTAATAGGTTTTTATCTGTCAGTGTAAACCAAAAACATTAACCTCCCTAGACCACCTTTCAAATCTTTTACTTCTCTTTACTCTACCAAGACTTATTACTAACATCTACATACTATAATTTTGCTCTATTGTCACATTTGCTCTATAACCTTTACTCATACCTTTTTTATATAATGTGGCTTGAAACCTTTCTGTATACTGTACACTGCATCTGTAAACTTTTTGGTAAAATATGTGGAGCTTTTATCCCCGGGCCTCCGGTGAAAAAAAGGCTATTAGCTCAGATAGACAAACATGGTCAACAAATGTAAAATAAATAAATAAATAAAATAAAATATAGAGACATTGTCACCCTTAATACATCTGTCTAATGCAATAGGCCTGTGTGACTAACAGGCTTTTAAGCCCTGCAGTGATGGAGGGCTTTCACTGTTCCTGAAGCAAGTCTATGTGATGGTGTATATTTTGACATTTTCCAGGGTAAGTAGTGCTTGCAGAGAGTGGAGTTTTATGTTTAAGCTCCAGACATTGAGCAGCATTATGTTTAGTTATGTTGAAAGCTTTAGAAGACTGACATTGCCTAAAGTGGGCACTGTAGGGGTGGACAATATTTTGGCCAGTATATGGAAGCTTTGTAAAGAGAGGTGCAGGCCCATATCTGCAAAGCAGATCTGCCATCTCTTCCCAGGCTGACATGTATTTTACCCCCTTTGAATGACACCAGAAGCCAAGCCAGTTGTTGAAGCCAATTATCTTTTGTTCTTTTTGTGGCTTCATTCTTGGTGAGGGTCGAATACAGTTCAAGGCTAGGTTCATACCTGCCACAGACACATATTCTAATAGCTCCATCATGTCTCTCTTCACATATTCCAGGGAGGTACATTTTAAGAAATTTATACCCACATGTGCAATGAATGTATCATATGTGTACTTGTGGTACAAGGACATGTGTGCCTTTATGATGTGGTGAATCCTGGCACCTGATAGTGGCACCTGATAGGCAACTGAACATGACTGTCTCCTTGCTCAGCTTGTAAGTGGTGCATCAGTGTGCCTCACTATGGCATCACCTAAGGCTAATACAGTGGACAGTGTTGAAGTTTGCCTTATGGGGTTTTAAACTGAATCAATGAGACTCATAGATGTGTGCTTCATGGTGGGTACTCTCTGTGCTTGTGTTTGTTACGTTACATTTGGGAGGCCTTTGTGGTTTATTTACATTGCTTTTAAGAGCTTCAGCATATGTAGGTCTGTGTGATTGGACAGAGGTATATATTATTGGTGTAGTGTAGCATTGTTTGACACTGACAGAATGTTTTTTGTAGAGGCTTTCTGTGACAGCTTTTTCTACAATAACATTATATAACTACATTTATTACACACAGTATGTCAGTTTGTTTAAGTTGTAAGTGGCTGTCAATAAACATGAGACAATTGCTACATTGTCTCAGAATGCCCATTTCAACCAAACTGGCTGCAGAGACAGAAGGGAACAGCAAATCCGTAGTTCCACATGCTTAACTAATACAGGCTAAAAAAGGTAGGGTAGTCATATTTCACAATTGTCTTGATTTTTGCTGACTTTCCAGATTTTGGGCTCATATTTTTGGTCTGCTCCTCATAAAATTTGTTGCTTTCTGACAAATCACTGGGATGATCTGAGGACTGAAGTCACTAAATAATGACACACATTTAAGTTTCAGACTTCAAATCCTTCTGAAAATGTATAAGTTAACAAACCCCGTTACTCTAACAACTTCCTATATTTATGAGCAATATTTAAAATATGTCCCTATTTTTGCACCCTTGTCCCCCCATTTTGTTGGCCTTTGTCCAGATTTCTTGCACTAAGAGGCTCAGAGGTATGGGTGTAGTACCTTTAAGATTTGGGGTTGATTTACTGGAGGTGTTATTTGTCTGAAGGAGCATTCTAAGTCTCCACAGGAGGAGCAGCATGCCTCTTATCAGAAGGCCAGAGTCTTCTCATGCAGCTGCTGAGAGAGAATTTTTTGACTCATAGATAAGGTATTGGTTTGGGGTATACTAATAAATGTGGATAGGAGAAACTTGGTTTTAGCACCACACCAAATAAGTAGTGAAATAATTTGTCTGAATTGCCTATGAGATCACTTATGACAAACAATAATGTACTGCTGTTTACCTCTAATATTTATACAGCTTTAACTGGGAGAAGGATATAAATAAGGATGCTGAGAGAGAATTTGAAAGTGAAAGTATATATGTCAAATGCAGCATTACATAGTGTTGTGCAGAGCTCTGCCACCCATTGTTTAAACTGAGTGGAAGAAGTGAAAGAACCAATAAGAAGGTAGACAGGGAAACTAATGCCTTTTGGCTTTTCCCAATTAGGGGTCACCACAGCGGAACTCTGGTCCGCTAATGATTGGCAGTGGATTTTTACAGTGCTGAGGTGCCAGCCCAACACCCAAACTTCAAAGAAGGCACACACATCCATGCACGCACATACCCGCATGTCTTTAAATGTCACTCAACCACAGGGAGGACATGCAGACTCTACACAGAAGGTGCTCCAGCTGAGAATCGAATCGGAGAACCTTTTGCTGTGAGGCGACAATGCTAACTGCTGCACCACCGCAGCCCTAGAACCAGTCGATAATATATGTGACTCAGCAGTGATTCATTCCCTGCCACTGAATAACTACTAGTGCCCTCAGCAAGTTTACAATTAGAGAAGAAAATCAACTGAAAAATGTTCTTTAATGTAAGAAAACTTGTAAAATTTGGAGAAGCAGTGGAAAGTAACAGGAAAAAAACACTTTTATTATCTAGATAGAGCTGTTATCTGAAAAATTTACAAAGAAGAACACTCAGTGTAAAAAAACGGAAGAAGATCTATTAGCTAAACAAACAACCAGGAGACAAAGAAATGCACAATATCGACTATTTTAACTACGCTGTAGCTTAATACAAAAAGAAGTGGTCAAAGTGCAAAATTCCTAAAAAAAAAGCACAGATTAACTAGACTGGGTACACTCAGATTTTATACAGACACAATGCCAGTATGTTTAAAAAAACTGTAATAAAGTTATACAATTCTATGAAGTAAACAATAAAGTACTGAAAATACCAGAAAGGTACTAGGTGCTGTAATTTAGGTTACTTCCCTGGTTGTTTTATGGAGAGTAAACTTGAAAGATAACACCCAAACCTCACTCAGATTAGTTTTTACATCTTCAGAAGGCAGCAACCCATCTCCAAGCGAGATTGTCTGACACTTTTATACAAAAGTTTATCCCTTTATTCGTTGCACCTTTTCTTTGTTTTCACCTGTTTCCACATCTTTTCAAACATAACATCCTCTTAGGCCTCTTACAGGCATATATAACTGCTGCCAAACTGTCTAGATTCAGACTGCGGTGCTTTTTGTTTTATATTAGGGATTTTACATGATGGTCCTTTTTTACTGTGACAACCTACTTACAGTTTAGGGTATGGTGATAACTTTTTGTTTTGGGCTCTGTAGGTACATATGGTCATGACATTTTAAGTTCTGTAACAAAAAGAAGTGCTGGTATTGTTTATGTTCTTTAGAGTGGGATATTAAGGGGCAGTTCTGTTAGATCCACAGTAACTGTATTATGTTAAAGAAACATCATTAGAAAAGCAGGAACCATAAGAGGTTGTACTGTACTAGATGATTCTAGCTATAGTGAATGATAAACTCCATTTAATAAAACATTATTGTGTAATATTGTACAGACCAATGAAAATGCAACAAAATAAGTATTGTTTTATTTTACAGAAGCTACAAAGTGACCCCCAGATTACAGAATATGAGACTGAAAGGTAAGCAAAACAAACAATTTATTAGCATGTTTCTGCATTTCAGTGCACTTTCATTAATCTTTGTATGATATAATAAGGTCATTAAGTATTAAATATAATTTAAAAGTATATATATTCACCTATGTGCTAAACAGATGAAACATTCTAAATACTAGGGGTAGAATTAACAGTTCAATAGGGTGAGTAGTGCTTCACAGATTTAATGTGATTCATAGCCATGCACAAATTACATGAGCTTGAATCAAATTAAAATCCAATCTAAATTACTATGAATCATTCAATTAAGTGGATGAACAACTGCTTAAGCTCAGCTTCATGCCCTATCACCCTCCACAAGTAAATAATGTAGGTACTTGCAATATAACAAAGAGGAGCACATGCCGGCCCCAGTTTTAGATGGGCAGAAATACAATATATGCACTTGTATATGTATCTCGAATTTCAGTATCTCAAAACCATAAAGGTGAACTTTCAAAATGTATCTATGTGTATATATATATATATATATATATATATATATATATATATGTATGTATGTATATACACATACATACATACATACATAATGTTGTGTGTAGGTAGAGCAGGACTGCAGGACTTACCCACAGTTGGTGTAGTTTGGTTATGAGGGTGGTGCAAAACCCATGTGGTCAAACAAAGTCAACCATGTGTAAAACCTGCATTGTCCACACTTAAACATGATGCATTCATGTTATAAGATGTCATTATTAACAAAAAATGAATTCCTTTATTATTTTGCCTTTATAAGAAAGTTGCTTCAGATTCCAATAAGAAGAAAATTATTTTAGCAAGGGGATGACTATCCTTATGCCCATAACACTTCCTTTTATATTTTATATATTTTATATGTTTATATTTTATATAAATAAATATATATATATATATATATATATATATATATATATATATATATATATATATGTATAGATATGTTGCAGAATTTTCTGCAAAAACATGCAAAGGAAGACCATCTAGTGTTATGGGCATAAGGATAGTCATCCCCTTGCTAAATTAATTTTCTCCTTATTGCAACCTGAAAGGCAACACTGTTTTCACTGCGCATATCTCTATCTTGGAGGCAATGTAATCCCTATACAATTTCTCTTGAATTTCCTTTGAATCCACAACATCAAAACGCTTGGAAGGTAATTATTATAAAAACAGTGACATTTCCAAATTTGCAAAACACAAAAGACATTTTTGTAGGGCTGCAAGCCACTACACCTATAGATGTGGGGGCAAGCCCCCACATCTGCAACCTCCGAGAATGTACAAACTTAAAGAAGATGATGAAAGTGAGAAAAATGTAGCACTTTCTGTCTCTCTTTTCTGGGTCTGGACACTATGTCAGGACACTGGCAATCTTTTAGGTTTGACTTTCTGAATGACAAGCAACTATTCTGTGATAGTAATGCTGCCTACTCCTTCATGTACTATAGATAAGACGTGTTATTTTACAGTCACAAGACAGAATGCTTTTCAAATTCTCACAGGTGTTGTCCCTTATCTGCTGTTGAAACATTTTGTAGTAGACAATGCTAATTTTCTTTTTAACTGTATCGAGAGTAAACAAAAGCTCGAACTACTAGCCTCATATTCTGTATCTTTTTTTAAGCATGACACAGAAACATGAGAAAATACCTCTGAAACGGCAAATGCTGATGAAAGAAGAACTTGCTGAAATAAAAGAAATGATAAAGGAGATGCAAAAAATCAAGGAAGAAACTGAATACCTGTTTGAGGTGCTTCCTAGCTGGAGCCAAAATGACCCAGAATATGTAAGTGTTCACATACAAAGGTGTAGTTTTTACTTTTTTGTTTTCTGTTAATATAGGTATGTTTTCAAGGATTACTATCACAGCCTCGAATGACACAGTCTTGAAAATCAAAATCCCAAGACTATAATATTGAAAGACCAAAACGCTCATGACCACAATGTCTAAAAATCTTGAATACCAAATCCCCTTAGCAGTGTAAACCCATAAATGAGTGCTGACATGGATTCTGCTGGGGTGCAGACCATAAATGAGTGCTGACATGGGTCCTGCAGAAGTGGAGACCTAGAAATGAGTGCTAACATGAGTCCTGCAAGGGGCAAGAATGGGAATTCTATATTATGGTCTTCAGTATTTTGATATTTTGATATTATGGTATTGGGACTCTTATTTTTAAGATTATGTGGTTCAAGAGTATGATAGTAAACCTGTTTTCAAGTATGTTTCGTGCATCTAGAACTCAGTAAATTAAAGTACCTGTAATAAAAGATATGTTGCACTTGCTAGCAAATGACCATTTCTATAATTTATAACATATAGCAAATATCCCAAAGATAGCAGTCTTTAATGTGCACATAAATTGTTTTATTTTACTTTTTTTTTTTTTTTTTATTTTACTGGCATTTGTTTATCGGGCCAAAAGAACCCATTTTCAGTGGAGGCTCAGGGAGAAAAGCTCCATAATGTAAATTAGTATAACATTACATAAAACATACAACAGTTAGTAGATACAAACAGTATGGCAAAACAGACACTATTATACAATATTAGAAAAGAGTGTGCAAACACATATATACAGATTTGTATAGGTAAAAGTTACAAATGAATCAAGTAATCATATTATTATACAGTAAAGATATTATAATGGAAAAAATCGTAACTTGGTAGTATTTTCTAGGTGTTCAGAGAATTTAAGCAGCATAGTAGTACAGGGTGGGATGGATATAGTAAGGCAGAGGTAGATAGTAAAGTAAAAAATAATTTATTTGTTTTGAGTTGTGATAAAGGAAGGTTTGAAGAGACAAATATGGAAATTAAGATGTGGAACAACTTAGGGTGTATAGAGTCAGGTTATGGATGGATGAGAATTGAGACATCTGCATTGCCGTAGGGTGGAGAGGTGTTGCTGCAAAGATTTTTTGAAGGAAGAGACATTACTGGAGGTTCTGATAGCCAGTGGGAGATTTCCAAAACTTGGCAATAGAGAAGTAATAAAGCATGTCATCAGATGGGAGTTTATGTTTGTCTACTTGCAGGAGAAGTTAATTTTCAGATCTAAGTGGTCTCTTTGGGTGATAGTGGGTTAAGATGGAAGAAAGGGCAGGGCAATCTGAGGGTTTGTAAATAATTTTGTGTGCTGTGAGTAGCTGTAAGTAAGTTATAGTGTGGAAGCTCAAGCCAGTTAAGTGATTTTAGGGCAATGCAGTGATGGGAAGAGTATTTTGCATTGGTTGCAAGCTTGGCTACCTTGTTATAATATGTCTCAAGCTTCTTTTTTAGGGTGAAGTGAATATTGGTAAGAAGAGGAGCACCATAAAGGAGAGAATGTAGGAGAAAGGTTAAGGTAAAGGTGCGCTTAGTAGAACACTTAAGATAGTATTTATGTCGGTAGAGGGTTCTAGTTTATAGTTTTTTTTTTATGTTATTGTGGATGTGAAGGTCAAATGTCAAGTTTTCATCGAAAATAACTCCTAGTAATTTAGTGTGGGATACAACCTCTATAGTAGTGTTGTTTTGAGAATGAATGTTGAAGTTTGCCTTGTTAACAGAGAGATTTTTCTTGGGAGTAAACAGTAACAATTTAGTTTTGCTTGGGTTTATTGTGGATGTGAAGGTCAAATGTCAAGTTTTCATTGAAAATAACTCCTAGTAATTTAGTGTGGGATACAACCTCTATAGTAGTGTTGTTTTGAGAATGAATGGTGAAGTTTGTCTTGTTAACAGAGAGATTTTTCTTGGGAGTAAACAGCAACAATTTAGTTTTGCTTGGTTTAGAACTAGATGACTATTAGCCATACAGATTTATGCAGTGGTAAAGGCATTCTGGCTACACAAGTTCTGCTGTTGATTTAGCAGTGCATATAATCATCTGCGTATTGTACAACAGTTCCATTTACAAGGTTGGTATGGATGTCATTTATAAAAATACTGAAGAGAAGGGGTCCTAAGATACAGCCTTGGGGAACATCTGTAGAAGACTCAGGAAATGGAGAGAAAGTGCTGATCCATTGTTGGCTACCTTTTAGATAGTTAGCGAACCATTTTACAGTTGGGGAGGATATAGCTAGGATGGAGAGTTTACTGAGGAGTAACGGATGGGAGACCGTATCATAGGCTTTTGAAAGATCAAGAAAGAGTTAGGATACAAATTTACCAGTGTTTCTAACTTGATTGACTAGGTCCATAAAGGAAATAAGGGCAGCAGTAGTACAATGGCCAGGCCTAAACCCATGTTGAGTTGGGGAGAGAAGTTGATTTAATAGTACGTAATTTAGAAGCTGATTATGAATACATTTTTCCAGGATTTTAGAGAGAGGGGAGAGAATGCAATGGGTCTGAAATTTGAGATATCTGTATTATTAGCACCTTTATGGAGTGGAAGAATGTATGCTTTTTTCCATATAATAGGAATGTAGGACTCTTGGAAGGCTATATTGAGAAGGATGCTAATGGGATTAGCAATGAATCTTGCAGACATTTGGAGGTATTCTGGAAGTAAGTTGTCAGGGGTGCAGGACACAGGTTTCAGTTTAAGGAGAAGTTTAGCTGAAAGTTGTATCATGATAGGGAGGTGATAGTGCATGACAGTTAGTACTAGTCTTAGTCTGGGGAAAGGTAGTGGTGAGTTTAGCTGTCATGTCAATAAAATGTGAATTAAAGAGGGTGGCTATTTCACAGGGAAGGGGCAACTGTTGTTTTTGGTGCCAGGGGTAATTACAGATAAAATGGAGTTCCAGAGTTTCTTTGGATTTTGTTTGTATTTTTTTAAAGCGTTAGATAGTATTCCTTTCTGTCATTGATGAGGTACTCTGCTTGGTTGTGAAGCTGTCTAAATTGTTGGAGATCAATGGGATTTTTATGCTTTAGCCATTTTTTCCATATTCTGTCCCTGGCAGTCATGACTTGCTTGGTAGGTTTGGTAAGCCATAAGGCATGCTTAATTTTAACTCTTTTTTGTCCAACTGGGGCTAGTTTGTTTAGAGTAATTAGGAATGTAGAGTTGAAGAACTCAACAGCCTCATCAAGTGGTAGAACCATTAAAATATTCCAGTTTATGCTTCTAAGGGTTTCATTGAGAGTTGTAGGGTTAAAGTTACTTAGATTTTTAGTTTGTTTATACTGGTGTTGGGCTGGTATTATATAGGCTGTAGGCTAGTCACTAATCCTGCAAATAAGTGTTCCTGCTGTTGATATTTTGTTAGGGTCAGAGACTAGTATCCAATCTAGAACAGAGCCACTGCCTTTATTTTTGTTAGGTCTAGTTGTATCTATTATTAGCTGCGTAAAGTTGAAGAAGTTGATGGGTGATGGAGAGTGGTTTAGGAAATCTAGCCAGTTTATGTTTACATTGCCTAGTATAATTGTCTCGCTATTTAATTTATTTGAAATCCAGGCAAGAATATTTTCTAGAAAGGGAATATTGTTGCCTGGGGGGACATATATGGCTATAACACAGAGAAACTTAGAATTATTCAGTTTGATAAATTATATAATTATTTTGGCAGTAGAGAATTGAGGAATAGGCTTGGAGTATGGGACAATGGTGAAAGTATTGGGAAATATTATACCAATGCCTCCTCCTTTCTTGAGGGGTCTGTCAGCTTGTAGACATGCATACCCTGGGAGGAGGAATTCTGAGTCTTTTATGGAGGGTTTCAACCAAGTTTCAGTTGCAGCTAATGTGTCTGGTTTACTCAGGGAAATCCAGGTATGGAATTCTGGCATTTTATTTCTGATAATTTGAAGATTAATTGTTGTGAGATTTAGTGATTTACGTGAGTTGTGGAGGTTGGGATTCAAGGGGATAGGTCCTGGGTTAGGGACTTAGGGTGGATATCACCACATAGGAATATGTTAGCATGCTTGAGCAGATAGCTGACAGGTTGGAGTGGTTTCTTTAAGTGATAAGAGATGTACATATGGTTGCGCATACATTTATGCAGCGGAAGTAATTTTAGTTTGGTATGTAAAGCTATATTGAGTGTGTATAGGCTAGATAATATATCAGAGTAACTGGAGAGGGGTGAAGATTGTATATCAGTTGTAGATGTGAGTTTTTGGGGTGTAGAAGTTGTGTTTAAGTTTGTTAGTTGAGATAGGAGACATAGTGAGAGGGTAAGGGAAAGAGTAGAAACATAGATGTATGAATAGGCAACATAGTAGGAAAGTAAAGAAGTGTAGGAAGTTGTTATTTGTTAGTGATAGCACAGATGAATTAGTAGGTAGTATGGATAGGATAAGTAGTGTGTAAAGTAATATGTGGATGATAATTAGTTTTGAAGGTGTATAAATTGGGTGATTGTTTTATTATTAGATGATGCTGTGGTAAAGATATTAATTGTCATTGGATGGTAGCCAGGGAGGAGGGTTAGTTGCTATATTATGGTGGAACAGGAGGAGGAGCTAAGGAAAGAATAAATGTAATTGATGCAGGGGTGTGTGGGAATATGGGTAAGGTAGGAGAGTGGAGTGAGCCCGAGCGAAGCGAGGGCGAACTAAGTAGGCAGAACCTGGCCAAGACCAACAACAAGAACCAATCAGGAAAAAACAAATTACACCTGGTCAGTGTAGCACAAAAATATAAGATTAGATACTTTTTTTGTTGTTTCTTTTAATTTGAAAAAAGATAACTGCTGATTAGAAGGGAAAAACTGTACCTTAAAACAGGAGACTATGATCTTGGAACTGTTAGGTAGATTGTAGAAGACTAAGTTGCTGGAGGGAGGAAAGGATAAGTAAACTATCTTTCAGTCTTATTTGACACCTGCCTTGGGTGTCAACTTATAAGGGATAAATAATTTCAGATGAATGCTACAAGCTGTAATGGAACCAACTTATATGTTAGCAAATATAAAATTGCATAATTTGTAGCAGGAGAATTGGACTCCATGAGAAACATCCATTTGCTGACCCTGACAAATCGTAAAAAATAAAAAAGTATAATAGTCACGATTCAGCTCCCTTGTTAAACAGCTCACAAATTATATGTCATACTTCTCTGTTGATTGTTTAAAAATAAGACTGAAATATAGTTTACAAGCCATCTAAATGATCACTTTTTAGCATGTAAAATATATATATTAAACTTTTTTAAGGTAAGAATGTTGAAAGCTAGAAATTTGACAGACAGATAACAAAATAAGTGATTACATTAATATAATAATAAAAACTAGGCTGCCAAAAGTTATATTAAGATTCAGTATACTCTATAAGTTGGCACCCAAGGCAGGTGTCTCTCACCACCACCATTCCTGTGATGCTATTTATAGTGACTGAAAAGGAAAGACTACTAAATATTCAGTGTGAAACCCTACTCCACTGTAACAATTCAGTGCCCACCTGTAGCATCCATTATAACAGTTAAATGATACAGCTCAACCACTTTTCACTTTAAGTATATAGTCATCATCACATAGGCTATTGAAAACAAAGCCCTGGTACTAATTTACACAAATCAGGGACTGCATCAACATTTGGGAAATGCAATGAGACTATAGATTATTACAAGTCAAAGACCTGTAGATTATCAGTATGTACATTATAAGCTGAAATACATACAACATATATGTAGGATTCATGAACAAGGTCTGAAATGTGTCTGGCCAGGGAGCTATATCTCAGGTAGCAAATGAGGTATCAGTGCATGCTCATCATGTAATAGGAGCTCAATCCCCTAATTTATGGCATTGCAGAAAGAAAAAAAAGAAGCTTAATAGACAGGTTCAAGGTCAACTCCCAGAGCCAACTTAGGGTGAAAGATAGGCCAAACTGATAAAATGTGTCTTCATGAGACAGTCTGCATTGAATTTAGTACTAAGATGGAAACAACATTACAGCTATTTTATGTACCTTGAAAAATGGTGGGTGGATTACAAAATTTGCAGTTTAAACTGCATGTGAAGGTTACAAGGTGCTCTATATTGTAACAACTAATTAAATGATTTAGGAATGTTGTTCCAAATATATTAAAAGTGCTCTATATTATAGCAACTAATTAAATGATCTAGGAATGTACTCCAGAGATATTAAAGGTGCTCTATATTGTAACAACTAATTAAATGACCTAGGAATGTACTTCAGATATATTAAGACAATCTTATTGTCAAATTAGTTGATAATAAGGAGAAAGAGTACAAGGGCAATAAATATTCAACTGGGAACAAATGGAGAAATTGAATTGCTGCTTTAAGAATGTGTATGTTCTGCATTATATGTGAAACTATAAATAGAAAGCCCTGGGACATCAACTTTGCTGTGCACATGGTTTGAGGAATAAATGGTAAAAGGGTCTCCTATAGCTGCTTGCATGCCATTAGCCCAAGGCTGACATGCACTGTGTCACATGCTCTAAATAGCAAGTCACGGACATCGCACTAGCTTGATCCTATTAACCCTGTGCATATCCTGCTCAGGACCGTAACCCTAAAATCCCCACATGGTATTTAACCCTAACCTCCAATCTTACTCCCAATCCCTAACCCTTAACTGCTTCTTCCTCCCTAAACAAACCCATGTGTCTTAAAAAGAGTCTGCTGCTTCGGCTTTTATTTAGTCTGTAACCCAGTGCTATTGGCTCTCTAATAATTTCCAGCTAAAGTCCCATGAGACTAAATATCCAGCTCTTGTTATGTAGTGTGGGCAATGGAAAATTAGAATGGGAACAACTAAAACACTACATTAATGAAATAAATATGTTGAAATATCAGCCCAAGGTCAATAATACTGCATTTGTTTTAAGTTGTGTTTATGTATGTATATTATATCTGACCAGTTTCTTATTTTTTCAGCAAGTAAAGGCTATTGTGAATCGAGCTTTGAAGCTTTACAGTGAGGATCGCATTGGTCTAGCTGATTATGCTCTTGAATCTGCAGGTAAATGCTTTATTAACAAAAATCTGCATATTTGGTACTCATCCATTTTTCTACCAGTAGTTCTAGCCAGCAGACAGCATCAATATGGAGTATGCAAAGGGGCACACAAAAATTACAAGAAATATTTTCATGACATAGTCTAACTTTAAAAATGCACATGTGGGTTTAGCATTTCAGAGTTCGCATAGTCACACTACAGTCACTAAAATATTTAAGTATTTCTAATATTTTCTTGAGCCCCGTTGTATATGATATATGAAAGCACACTTCACTATCCATATCTGTATAAGTATGCATGGATGTCAGTTCAATTGCAGTGTCATACTTATTTAAGTGAAATCCATAACTTGATGAAAGGTATTTTGAATGATGAGCAACTACAGCAAGGAAAATATTTTAGTTTTTCAATGAGCTTTACAATGTTCAGTCTCAGTGTTGTAGAAGTAGATGGTTCATGTATAAATTCACAAACATGTTTAGGTTTAAAGAAGTCATTTTGCTATAAAGGAATACAATGAAGAAGTATTTTTATTTACTACAATTTCAGGCCCAATAGTACTAGAAAATATACTTTTGCATGATTATGGACTTATGTCTGAAGTTATTTAACCTTATTTATTTGAATAATGTTGTAATTTTATAACATTTGCTGTGATGAAGTTTGGTTGCTTTTAAATGGCATATAAAGTATAATGAACCAACTTAAAGGAGTTGTTTTGGTCATGTCTCATTTCCTGCTACACAGCAATATTGATTTAGCTATGTAATCACGATTTGTTTTATTTCTTAAACAGGTGCATCTGTGCTTACTGCCTATTGCTCAGAAACATATGAAAAACAACAAATTATTGTGACTTTGTTCGGGATTCCCTTATGGTACCGACAACAATCACCAAATGTCATCCTGCAAGTAAGAATTTATTTATTTATTTATTTTGGTACTTGCTATAGATGTGTCTTTAAAGTGATTTGTTTAATTTAGGGAAATCTGAAAAGAAATAATATTGAGGCACAGTATGATTGACGGCATTTCTATTTCCTCAAAATGTTTATTCATTAAGGCAGGAGCAGATGACATTGATACAGGATCCATATCTTAAGGCACTCCATGCTTTTTTATGTGTGGATTAGTGTTTTGTGACAAAACAATCCCAGTAACAAGCCAAAAAAGTATGTTGGCTAAGCTGAATGTTTCATGGCATTGTGTTGGGAAGTGATAGGGGACAGTTTATGACACTCTTGTCATATACAAATCATCTTGAGATTTGTTTATTGATAAAACTGCCTGTTCTGTCTGGCTATTTTTCCCTTCTGGCTTTGGATTTTGGCTTGGACAGGATGACTGCAGCTGTAATTTTTTGTGTTCAGTACACTAGAAGTATTGATACAATGCTGAGACACATTCTAGGAGCAGGATGAAACCAGCAGCAGCTATGGTCCAATATAGTATTAGAAGGCACTTAGCATGAGAAGACACACTCTGTCCCTCATACTGCTTTCGGCCTACTGTGGGGCTTCTGAGGTCAATTGTCAATTAAGCATTAGATTTTTAATGCTGTAGTGCTGATATCTACTTAGTGGCCAAAGAAGGGACAGAAACCTTTATTCATTGCTTCAAGTACCCGCCTTGCTGTGGACCTCACAGTTGTATGAATACTGTTTCAGCAAGTTGTAATACTACAAAGTAATTTTGCTGAAATCCCCTTTCACTGCTTACTGATTTTGTACATGTCCTCACCGTTGTGAGAATGTTTTGGGGCTGTGGTGTTATCCCCCAATATGGGGCTGCAGGGACTTACTTTCTGGTTCATTGACTTTTATTTTCAGTGATTTTATTTTGCGGTATAGTTAGTCACTGAAATTTCCTCATTGAGTCAACATGAATCTTTCTGCTTTTTTTTATTTACAGGTTTGTCATATATATCATACATGTCTTTAGTCAGAGAAGGTAGTTTGGTCATGTAGCGACTATGGCAGTATTATAATTGTATTATGCAATACATGTCGCAGATCTTGATGGAGTCATGCCATGCCGAGCACACTGGGCAAGGAGTTTGGTTTCTTCATGAACTGCAGACACTAATCACTGCTATTATAACATAGTCAGGGACTAGTCCAAGGCACAGATATATTGTAAAATCAATGCTTCTGCAGTAGCATTCATCATGAGTCACAAACCATATAATTGAGTTCAGAACTTGTGCTGTGTTGTATAATGCTGCTGAAATATGATTCTAAACTGAATTCACTTCTGCGGGTAGTACACCCTTTCAGCTTTGCCAAAAACCAAACTAAATTCATGCTCTCTACGAATTGTTATGTAACACTGAAGGTCACTAAGAAGTTTCCTTTTCCTTACTTTGCATTGTAATTTCATGCACAATTTAGATTTTGGAAAATTTTGCGTAATATAATGTTATGAAATTTTCACACTTACAAATCTTCTGTCCTATTTGGCTATACAAGATCTCAGACAAAAGCTCTGTAGTGCCTATAAACAGAAGTCATATCTAAATTTCACAGGCATATTGC
Source organism: Protopterus annectens (assembly GCF_019279795.1). Classification (NCBI taxonomy): domain Eukaryota; kingdom Metazoa; phylum Chordata; order Ceratodontiformes; family Protopteridae; genus Protopterus; species Protopterus annectens. The sequence continues at coordinate 177,783,408 of NC_056734.1, forward strand.
ATGATATAATTTGCTTACATGTACCTGAAACTGATTAAACCAGACAGAGCTGAACAAGACAAGTACAGTAGACTCCCTCTTATCCGGTCTTGCTTGGACCAGACCTTAGGCTAGCTAAACAAATGGCTAGTTAATCAGAAAATGTATACAAAATAGCATTTATAGGCTATTAATCAGCTAGAATAACAGGATTTGTGTTAGTATGCATTTTTTAATGAATATGAAGTCAAAAACTCAAATGTCTGTCATTAGCCCAGAGGAGACAGAAGTGTTGTTCTTCTCTGTTGCCTTTTGTTAGGGCTATGGCAGAAATTTGATGGCCAGTTTAAGAGGAGGCCAGTTAAAGAGAGGCCAGATAAGAGGCAGTCAGCTGGAAGAAACTGTGCAATTAAGTGTTAATCTAAAATTGCACAATTATTTTATAGCTTAGAAGGCTACTGCTTCTCCTTTAACACAGAGAATATTTACTGCGAAGGAAAATAAAATTGAACAGAGGTGCACAGTATGTTGAGAATGAAAACGATGCACCACTGTAAAAAAGTCTCTTTTTGTAACTTGTTTTCATTCATTCAAAGACATTAAAGTTTGTTAAAAAAGTCAAAGTAGTCATATTTTTCCAGGATATCTGTCCTCACATTTTTATCTCTTTATCTATCTATTTGTCTGTCTGTCTATCTATCTATCTATCTATCTATCTATCTATCTATCTATCTATCTATCTATCTATCTATCTAAGCAACTAGGTAAATTAAAATATGAGGACAGAATTCCTGGATAAAAAGTTGCAACTACTATAGGAGATGTGTAATAAAAGCAGTGACTGCTTATATGATCTCTCAGGATACTAGAGATGTTACCAACTTTGTAAAAAAATGTACTGATTTTGTAATTAATGTTTCTTGTAATTAATGGCATTTATTTAAATTTTACAGCCAGATGTATATCCTGGGAATTGTTGGGCATTTGCTGGCGATAAAGGCTTTGTGACGATTAAACTGGCTTCAAGAATCAAACCAACGGCATTTACACTGGATCACATCCCAAAATCAGTATCTCCAATAGGCTCGATCAACACTGCACCAAGAGATTTTTCAATCTTTGTGAGTATGCAAAGTAATATGTAGTAGGATGAATCTTAAATATTCTGCACTATTTCCTCATACTGCAATGACTTTGTACAAACCCATAAATATACACACCCCACCATAGGAAAACCACTAGGAAAATCCACTGTATATTCTGCATTTTCTAAAAGGATAATGATGTTTGTGTAACGTTTGCTTATAGGTTCATAGGTTCATATGTAACGATTAGGCTAGCTGCGCTTGTGGGCCATTTTAAATCTAGCCAATTTCCCTTTTTGTGCTCAAAATAACCTATTCCATTTGGTATATAGATTTTCTTTATCCATCACATGGTCAATATTTATGTATTACCCCAATGAGAATAACTGGGATCATACCATAGATAAACCTATGCATAGGGTAACTCATTTAGGAGCTGCCTCTGTCCATTAGTAGTACGGGGAAAGTCCTGGGGTATATTTTCTGTTTCCCATTCATAGATCTAAATTGGATCTGAATATGGATATTGATGAACTTTGTTTTATGTTGGTGAGGAGCTGGTTCCACAGCAGTGGTATTCTCTGTGAAATATACCTGCCCCTCCAAACTGTTCTGTTCTGTTGATGTAACAGAAGGGGTATAAATCATGATACTGAGTATTCCTGATGCTATTTGAGTTGATGATGTGCAGAAAATCCATCAGTAATGGGTCAGAGGATGCCTTTTATGCCAGACACAGGCTACCTCTTAGCAATCTGTAGGATACCAACTATACTGATAGGACTTTGAGTCAGTCCCCTTGTAACATATGTTGTTTAGGCCTTGTATTCTTTTAGTAAGGTGTCTCTGTGGGCATTCCAGTTGTTGCATGTATCTGGATAGATACATGCTAAAGGAGGTATTACATTTGATAACTGGCCTAATTTGGGCTGAGTAAAGGGGAACAATGACATCCCTAGATCTAGATGCAATCCCTTTGTTTATAAGCTATGCATTATGGAAGGACTTTCTTACAACAATGGACACATGTTGGTCAAAAGTTCGGTCACTGTCCATTTTAGTTCTCACATCCCAAACTGGGTCAAATCTTAGGGGCACATTGTCAATGTGGTAGTTCGCAGGAGTAGATGAATTCCCAAAGGATACAATAATGCATTTTTTTTTTTACATTTAGTTTCAGTCCATGGTTTTGGCACCAGTTATTTACTTAAAATAAACCTTCCTGCAGGATGGCTAGGCCATTTAGAGATTCAATGACAGCTACTAGCTAAAAGTCATCTACAGACTTAGTTAGCCAGAGTCCTTTTGTATTGGCTTTTACTTCAGAAAAGCAGATAACAAACAGTAGAGGTCCCAGCACAGAACCCTGAGGACTCCAGTGGTGACTGGTCTGTTTGTGGAGGTAACTTCCTCCATTTTGGTTGTCTCCTATCTTTGAGCCAGTTGGTAATCTAGCGGGTGACATATGGGTTTTATTCCCAGTTTATTTAGTGTTTCCAGTATACCTTAGTAGGGAATTGTGTCAAAAGCTTTGACCAGGTCAAGGTATGTGGTAGATACTGTTTTTCCAACATCCACTGCTTTGGTGACTTTTTCAAAAAATCCACCAGGTTGAGTAAGTATGATCTTCCCCTGACAAATCCAAACTGGATGGGTCTAGTATTTGCGAGTTCCATATGTCTTCACTGATTAATTCCATGATAACTCTTTCCATGGCTTTGCATATGAGGCTGGTCAGACCTACGGATCTGCAATTGTCTAGGTCTGTAGAAGGTCCTCCATTATGCAGGAGAATGACTGTAGCTGTTCTCCTTTCCCTTGGTATAAAACCTTTATAGAGACTGGGAATTAATAGTGTTGTTAGGGGTATGGCTAGATCATGCTGCAATCTATCCAGGGATATTGTTAGGACCCCTTAGTGCAGTATTTTTAGATTTTGATAGCACTTTTAGTTTAGAACTTGGTGTTATGTGACAGCTGGTGGTGAGCAAGTTTCAGGCATATCTTGAGGGACAGATGGAGGGGAGAAAGGGGTGGCTAGAGCTAAATTTACTGGCCAGTTGGTTTGCAATATTTTCAGCCTTAGTTTAGGTAACATCACTCACAGTTTCACTCTCAATCAGCTAAGTGCATTCCTGCATTGTGCTTTTAAGATTATGAACATAGCTAAAAATGCCTTGTGATTGCTAAATAAAATACATTTGTGCTTCTTTCAAAGTTTGCTGTAGCACATAAAACATGATTTAAGTATCATTGCCTCTGCTTGATCTTTACATCTGATTTTGTAATCTCTGTTCACACCAACTGGTTTGCCTGTAAACAGTGTATCATTTCATTCTTTCTGGGATTTGTCACATCATCTGATACCCCACAGGGACACTGTGATTAGACCTCTCAGCTATCCCTATTTTTGAGGAATGTCTCTGGTTTCAGGCCTGATTTACTCCTGCACATGTCGTGCCTATTTCTGGAGGTATATCCCTGTGGTCAGGCTTGATATACCCCTCTCACACAATTTTCTGAATCCCCTTCATCACACATGAAGTTTTAAGTTTGGTCCAGTACATATAAGCCCATACTACATGACCAACATACTAATAGAACCAATAATTTAATGAAAGGTGACACGCATCTTACATATCCTTTTTAGAAGTAAAAATAAATTATTCTGTCTGGTAGAATTTTGCAGTGCAGTTCTTTAAAGTCTACAGATTTTACACTATCTCTTTGACAAAGTGCTAATATTTTTCCATAATTTTTGCCAGTGTTTTTCTTTTTAAACATATTTCTGAGTAATATCCTCATTCTTACTGGAAGTGGAAGAGATATGTGCTATTTGATATTCAAATGTCATGCTAATTAGATGCCAATATTGTTGGCTGGATACACTTACTTTTAAAAGGACTTTGTACCTATTTGCAATGACTGCATGTTGAGAAGTGTGCCTGTGATAGTGTTGGAATGGAACAGGGTGGAAAACTTTTATCTGAAAAATGTATACTCAAAACAAACTTATTCATTCACTATTTCCAAATACAAATTGGGTTAGCAAAGTCTGTTTAGAAGCTGAAGAAAAGGAACAGAATCTATGGGAATATTATTAAGTGAATTGTTCCTCAGACATAATTAGTAGCAGCAATAAATAACAGACAATTTGACACATTAGTTCTAAACAGATGTTTAATCAAGTATTTATCAAATTGTTACAGTAAAGCAATAATTGACATAAATGAGCTTGTTAACAATACAAATCAGGAGTCAGAGTACATATATACCAACACTGTCCCCACAGACACTCATGGAAAGCAGAAACTCACAGTACATTCAGCATAAGGCAGTGGGCACACAAGACAACAGTTCTTTTACTTGCTATGTCATATAGCAGGGCTACAGAGTGCATTTGGGAAGATGCTAATTGTGTCAGTATGGCAGCCCTTGCAGTTTATTTGGGACTATGACAGATTATAAAATAGTGTTAACCACTTAAATGATTCAGAATCATTAGTATTGCATATTAAAAACGTCAAGGCATGATGAAAATCTTTTTGTTGCTGTTATCTGCTTCCTTCATTTCCCCATTAATGTCTTATTCCTTTATGGCTAGCCCATGCTTGTTTGGACCTTACACTTGCCAGCTGTCACAGGTTTGTAGGGTAAGACACTGTATGTATTTGCCACCTGAGCAAACTTTGGGGTACTTTCCTTAATGTGCTCACTCTTCACACTCTTGCTATGTTGCCTTAACATATGAATACTTTGCTTTTGTTTTTCCCCCCCAGACTAGGTTGGGGTTCCCCTGCTAGATTTAATCTGGAGGTTCTGTCTACCCTTTCATTCTTCTCACTGTTCCTTAAGATCCATAAGTCTGTAAGGTTAAGTTATGGACTGTATTTCATAAATCAGTATCAGTCTTGATACATGACAAACTGCCGACTGCAGACTATTTCTCTTGGCTGAAGAGGATCGACAAACCAGTTCACTTACCTATATATATATATGTGTGTGTGTGTGTGTGTGTGTGTGTGTGTGTGTGTGTGTGTGTGTGTGTGTGTGTGTGTGTGTGTGTGTGTGTGAGAGACATTATATTCATTTAACAGCCTCAAATTGTTGCTTTTGCACCCTCTACTTACTGTTTATATACCTTGCATCACCCTAGCACTTACTGTCAGCATGGCCTCATGGCATTTTCTACAGTCTTTCTTTTTTATCAAGTTGTCACTTGCACTATATCATGTGACATTTGGCAACAATGATAACATGCTAACTTTACTGACTCATAGAAATCTTATTAGCTGCTATTAAGAAAATCCCTTGCACTTCTTCATTGGTACCGCAATGTTCATTGCATGCTCCAGTGTTAAGTCTTTCTCTGATGCATGCTCTAATGTTGTCTTACTCTCAAAACAGCCAACTTTTTTGTACCCTTTCACAATTCATGCCATATGCAAACCTATCTGAATGCATCATGCAGTTCAGCTCTATACTGGAAAACTTCTGCTAGTCTCTTGCCTCTCAACTGTACCTCATTACGAGGAACATACCTCATTTGGCATCTTAAAAAGTTCATGTTCCTCAAAGTTCCACATTGAAAAGGCCTGTCACACATTCAGTAATAGGAATTTTTTAACTGATGTCCATGGTTAATAGAAATGAATCATATTAATTCATTAAAAGATCTTTTTGACAAGTAAAACCATTAGATTTTAACCACCCTATAACCTTCCTAGTTGAAGTGTTAGTCACCCATTTGTTCCACATTATGAGGGCCAGTGTTCCTCATTTTAGAGATGGAAGGTAGAGAGCTATGGCTAGTCTGTACAACTCTACCATATACTGGTTCCTTTTATGAAATGGATTATTTCTGCAGTGACTAATTGTAACTGAAATTGAGTATGTAAAGTCTCAGTATTGTCTTTGAATGTTTTTGAAAGGAAGCCTTGATGGTGCTAGTAAACATGAAACAGCCCATGCATCTTGGCATCTATTGCACTAAGCAGTCTACTCTTAGTATCATTAAGAGCACCATAAAGTTTTGCTCTTTTATTAACTGTTGATCTATCTTCCACAGCAGCCACAGTCAGCTGTCCTCAAAACACTTGCTTTCTTCCTTTTCTATAGATTCACTTGCAGACATCTTAAATTAATTGTCTTGCTAGGTTGTATGCCAGCTGTTCATGGCTAATTTCTTAGCATCTGAATGCTTGTTCATGCAAGTGAGTTCAAGACACTTAAATATATAGACATCACTAAATATGCTTTCTTCAAAGTGGTGAAATCCTGGAGGCAGTACATTCAGAAAGTGGGGGTAGGTGGGAGCACGACCTCCACATTGGGGTGTAAGGGGGCTTACTTACCTGCAAAAAACACTTTTTAACTGTCTGATAGTTGTTGAGTACATGCAGTTGTGAGCAATTAGCAGCAGATTATTGGAACTCTAGCATGATTCTTGAGCTTCTTATGTAAACTTTCCTCTGGATTACTTTTTCTGCTTGATGCTTTGTCTCTCTCTTACAAACATCTTCTAGGCATAATTTAGGACCAGCATCAAGTCTAGCTTGTCTCACATGTCACTCTGTACATTTTTTTATTCTTCCTTTCCTGTTGCTTTTGTAGCATGCTAAACAAATACAAGCACAGGTATTAAACTTATTTGCACTTTTAACAGGTTATCTCTGTCTCTGTGCATAAAATAAGCACATAGAGCTAGCCCATGGTTTCCAAATTCGCACACAACAGGCACTTTCCCAGATTGGCAGTAGCATTTCATAGACTCCATAAACTAAGCTGCATCTGATTTTTTTTAATGAAAATGTTACCGTTTGGTATTACGTCCTTCAGCTCTTTCATTTTCAGTTGTAACCCCTTATCTGAGTCCTCTCCTCTCTGGTGGTACATAATTAGAAATAAAATGTTGCACCAATAAATAAGCAAACAAACAAACAAATAAATAACTAACCAAATAAATAAATAAAATAAATTGTTTAAAGCATAGTCTGGCAAGAGACAGAGTTTCTGCAGTTTTTTTTTTTTTTCTGGCTAACAAGTATAATTTTCTTTCTTTCATTTCTAACAGGGCATCAGTGATCCCGCTGATATGACCATGAACCTTCTTGGGAAATACACATATGACAAAAATGGCAGTCCAATACAGACCTTCTTGGTTCAGGTATGATGTTTTTTCTGCTTTGACATTTAACCTTTACTGAATGGGAATATGCTTCCCATTTTTTGTATCATATTAGCTATCCTATTAGGCTACCCTCTTCAACTTCCCCAGCAGTCAAAGAACTCACCACAATTAATATGTTGTCCTGCGATCAGAGGTGGAGCTAGCCAAAGATCACTTATTAAATGCAACAAACTGCCTTCTTCTCATCCCTATAACTTGGTTACACATTCCAGTTTGTGTGTGTGTGTGTGTGTGTGTGTGTGTGTGTGTGTGTGTGTGTGTGTGTGCATGCGTGTGTGTTTGTGTGTATCTGTATTAGCATATACCATGCAGCACCATACCTTTCTGACAATCTGTCAGTTCCAGTATGCATATCAAGTCTCCAGATGTGGACAGTCATGTAGGAGAAATACCCCAGATACCCCTCAGTCCTTTGGAGCATGAAACAGCCATACATTACGTCAGTTCCCACCCTCACCAGGTGATTCTGCCTTGCCTCTTGTATAATAATATGATTTAGTAGTTTGTTAGGAGTCAAGGTTGGAACTATGGGCCCAAACTACAATTGCACCACCTGAGAGACTTTATTTTCTTTCCACCTCTCTGTCTTCTTTAAATATAGGATCATCAAACTTTAACTAGATTGGCAAAGGAATCGAACTTGTGTACAATATACTTCCTTTGTATTTGTGAGGTACCTGAGATACCCTTTAAACCATCACATTTTAAATATTAGGCCATACCTGACAATGCCTCTTAACCTCTTAGCACAACAAATCTGGACAAAGCCAAAAATAATATGATCATAGGATCATAGTTGGTTATTAGGGCTAATGGCCCTAGGGCCCTTATAAGCCAAGCCAAGAGTTTATTCCCAAAAAAGAAACCTCGGTCATCACCTATTGCCCCTCACTGAGGGACACAGGTGGAACCCCTGGAACAAATTTGTGGTTTGCCATCCACTCATCAAGGTTGCTCTTGAAGAGGGTCAGTGACATACTCTGTTTGAAGTGTATGAGAAGTCTATTCCAGAGACAGGGCAGTTTCTGGGAGACAAACCTGTCTCTCCAGCAGGATTGCTAATGTCACATATTAGATTTAGGCCTTTTGAGTGGGTAATGTGTGAGGTGTTAGAACTATGGATATGGAGCATCTCTAGTTGGGCAGGGTCCGAGATGGCCTTGTAGGCAAGACACAGACCACCTCTGAGCAATCTGTATAATACTAAGTACAGTGATAATGATTTGAGCCTGTCCACATAGGACAGGTGTTAGAGGCCATGAATTCTCTTTGTGAGGTATTTCGATGGGCTTTCCAGCTGGTGCAGGTGTTTGGAGAGGTACATACCAAACAGGTTATTGTATTCAGTTATTGGCCTAATGAGGGAGGAGTATAGATAGGTAATAACCTCCTTTTTTCTGGATGCAGTCCATTTACTTATTTAATGATCCAGGTAAAAGGCTTTTCTGACTACTGCCGCTACATGATGGTCGAATGTGACATTGTTGTCAACCTGTGTACTCAGTCTCTCACCATAGGTTGTGTGCTTAGGGGGTTGCTGTTTATGTGGTAATCAGTAGGAGCCATATTTCTGCCAAATTATATGATAAAATTTTTTTTGCATTTAACTTAAGGCCATGACTTTGGCACCAGTCATTTGTTGCTGTGAGCCCCTCTTGTAGTATGTTGACATCATTTGGGGAATCAATGACAGCACCCAACTTACAGTCATTAGCACACTTGGTCAGCCACAGGCCTTTTATCTTTGCCTGGACCTCTGAGAAGGAGACACCAAACAGTAGGGGTCCCGCGACAGATCCCTGGAGAACACTACTAGTGATAGGTCTGCTGTCGGAGATGGAGGCACCGATTTCGACCTTGTAGGTCCTATCAGTGAGCCAGTTGGTCACCCACCTGATGAGGTAAAGATTTATGCCAAGCTGTGTCAGCTTTTCGATGATGCTTGAGTGGGGGATTGTGTCAAAGGATATGGCCAAGTCAAGGTAAGCTGCATGTACTGACCTTCCCTCATTCAGGGCCATGGTGACAGTCTCAAAAATGTCAACCAGGTTCAACAGGCAAGATCTGCCCTTGTCAAACCCTAAATGAGTGGGGTTAAGTGCTTGGAGATTGCCTATTTCATTGTTTATGAGGTCCATAATAATATGCTCCATGGCTTTACAGATCAGATTTATCATGCTAATGGGGCCATTGTTTCTAGGGTCAGTAGTGGCACCACCTTTGTGCAAGGGGATGGCAATGGCAGTTCTCCACTCTGCTGGAATGAAGCCTGTACCTAGGCTGTGGTTGAATAGGATGCTCAATGGTGAAGCTAGTTCTTGCTGGAGATGGTGCAGAATACAGCCTGGGATACTATTAGGTCTCATGGAAGCTATGTTTTTTGCCTTAGATAGGGCTTTGACACTTGATCTATGGAGATGGGAGGTGCAGGACAAGTATTGGTGATGTCAAATGGGCCTTAGGGGGGGACTGGAGGTGAAGTTTGCGCTGAGCCTATCTGCTAGTAGCTTGGCTAAGTCAACAGGATCAGTATAAGTGGTACCATTAAGAACTAGTTTGGAACAAACCTGGGCTTTGCCATGGAGGTTCTTGATGTAACTGAAGAAAGCTTTGTGGTTTCCCTTTGTTTCTGAGGCTAGATTCGATTCATAATTGGCTTTGGAGTTTTTCACTAATGATCTAATTTGCTTGTTGAGGCTAAGGAGGGATTTTTTCTCAATTGGAAATTTGTGCCTTTTTACCCTTGGACAACAGTTTCTTCCTTTTGTTGTGAAGCCTGTTGATAGAGAATGTCCATCAGATAGGTTTGTGTTTCCTTGTGGAGCAGGTTTTAGTTCTGTTGGGTATGGCTGAGACCATGCAGTTGTATACAGCATTGGCTTACTGTTCGGCATAGTTATCTGCATTCTCTGAGGGGGGTGGTAGTGTAAAGCTACTGATAATCTCCCTTAGGAGATTGTTGTCAGCTTTTGAGAGGTTTATTAGCCTGATTATGGCCTGGGGGAGGGGGTTGGGTGGGATAGAAACTTTGAATGAGATGGACTGATGGTCTGATCTCAACAGGGAGGAACTTGCTATGGGGGTGGTGCCATGGTCACCCATGTTGGTGAGAACCAAGTCCAGAATGTTATCTCCCCTTGTGGGGGATGAGACAAGCTGGTCTAGAACATAAGAACTGGTGAAGTCAAGGAATCATTGGGTGAGTACATTAGTTCAGGGATAGTTCACCTTATCTATGGTGGGGTAGTTGAAGTCACCAAAGATTAGGGTGTTAGGGGGTACCTTGATGGAGTAAAGTAGGTCCAGGTAGGAGGAGTGGGTGTCCTGGCTATAACTTGGATGGTTGTCTTGCAATTGTCAGTTGCACCTGGAGTAGTTCTTGTGCATCATGCTGGCAAACCAGTTTGAAGGTGTGCTTGTCTTTAATGAAGATAGAGACTCCACCACCCTTAGTCTTCCCCACCTCATTTTGGGGTCTGAATGTGTGGAATGAGGTATAGCTTGGTAAGGCAGGGGTGCTCTCCACAGCCTTGAATAAAGTTTCCATGACTGCACAAATGTTGGCACTTGCAGTGAGAGGAGAGCCTCCAGTGAGTGCATTTTCAGGTTAAGGCTCCTAGTGTTAAGCATGGCCTTCAGTTTGCTTTTTGGGACAAAGGCCAAAAAATAGGAACAGATTTTAAATATTCTTCTAATAAACTTAGAATGTTGATAGAATAACAGGTTTTGTGTTATCATGCATTTTCTGAAGGATGAGAAGTCTGAAACTCAAATGCAGCTCATTATTTAGTGACTTCAATCCTCGGTGATCTGCCTGAAAATCACAATTTTTATGAGGAATGGGCAAAAAATATGAGGCAAAAATCTGGGCAGTTGAGAGGTATGTGCCTGACCACTCATTATGTTCTTTATGCAGACAGTGAGTATTAACCTGCTAAGAAGTTTTTCAATAAAGAACAATGTGGTCTTAAAACAGTTTCAAAAACAGATTAAGAGAAGCTGCTGTTCAAGTTAATGACTTCAGTCAAATTGTCTGCAATAAGGTCTATAAAAGCTGTGGTTCAAACATAATGCTATCAGCCCTGGCATTCCTGAAAAAGCTGGTTTACATTACATTGGCCATTCTAGTAGGACCATGCTAATATTAGCATTCTTTAAGATAGATTTCCATTTTAAGATGACCCCAAAACATCTCTGTACATCTTTCCTGACCAGTTTGATTGGACAATTCCACCATAGATCCGATTCATCCCATCGGTCCAAGCTGACTAATAAGTTCTTGAGTCACTTGTCAGATCCAGCCAGCAACTCATGCTCCAGCCTCTAGCTCCTTTAAATCTTTCACTGCCCATAACACACCTGTAGGAGTAGTTCACGTAGATCTAATTTGCTGCCTCAGCATTAGGACAGGGTCTCAGCAGGAACTAAGTGCCCCACCTCATTATTATATTATCTCTTAGTTTTTCAGTACTGTTTCTCACTCTCTCTCTCTCTCTCTACATATATATATATATATATATATATATATATATATATATATATATATATATATATAGATCTACATATGATTGCCATTCAGAATGCTGACATTCATAAGAGCACTATCATTATATTGATAGGTGAAAATACTGACAGCTCAAAATGTAGACAGAGGTAATTGGGTTGGTATTAGGGCTAGGAATGTATTTGTGCGAGTGTTGGCAGGTTAGGATAAGGCTTTGGTAAGGAGATAGCTTTAGTATTGTATGTGTTGGTGTGTGTTTCTGTGTTTAAGCTATCTTTTGTAGGGGCAGTGTATTATAAAGCATTTTTCTAAGGGAAGGTTCAGGCTTAGAGTTAGGAAGAATACATGCTTCATACATTAGATGTTCATTGACTGATATGGTTTTACCTCCACAGAGCTAACACCTTCAGAAAAGTTGTTCAGCTATTTGTCTATTTTACTGTAAACAAATATGACTCCAATGTTTCTAGGGTCACTTTATCCAGACAGCTCGCTGACTGTATTACATTTGTTCACTCATCCAACAACTGTTTATTACCATGCAGACCCAAGGCTCATTATACAAAGTTGGTGGTGTCCTCTATTGCCTTCTTCAAGCAATTGGTGAAAAATGTGCATCTGCAACTTGATCTGAGTGGCATAACTTTTCACAACAAGGTCTAGGGTTTCTTTTGGAGTTGCTATCCTCATGCAGTGAAGCATCCTGTACAAACTGCAATTTAATTGTGTTGTGGATATGTTTCAAAGGTTATTACAATATGTAGTAGTGCACTGTATTCTCCTGCCCTGCACTTTACATGTCTACCTTTTGCTACAGTGGCTATGCTGCACTGTGCATGTCACTGTTCCTGAGGTCACTATAGAAGCTTTTAAACGTGCAAGTTGGATAGCAGTGGAAGAGGACCACAGTTAATGGGGGTGCTAGTATGTATCCATATGTGATGCAGTTCACAAACATTTCAGCTTCACTTCATATGTATGCCTACCAGCTTGTAGTTTGATGTCATTATGCATAAGGTAATGTGATAAAAAGTGGGATTAATGACATTGTAAAAAGCAGTAGATGCTGTGACTACACTGACTACACAAGGTGTATGTGTATGTGTTTGTGTGTGCTTTCCACTTTGATACAGGTGCTTACTGCAGTAAGGGAATGTTTCTTCAATTTTCTTCTGTACATTACATTACATATGAGGTTGCGCAGTCATGTACTGCTGTGCAGCGCATCACATCTGCACCTTGTCTAGAGACACCTTGGAGGATTTTTTTAATGTGAAAGTAACTGAACTGATATCTGGCTTAGGATCTACACCTTGGTGTGCAGCTCCAGGTATTGTGAATCACATTTGACATATTATTGTACAGTACATATTCATTTGCACAGCTGCTCTAAGCCTAGGATTGTAGAGTCACATTGCTGCTCTTACTTAGCATTAATACTGTATTAATGAGCTGTCTAAGACTGCAGTTTGGGTATTCATGGACTACATTGGGAATTTTGTTGATGGTCCATAGTAATATAGTGCCAGTGCATATGATATTATAACTAACAAAGTGTTGAAGGAACTGAGTACACACACATATATATATATATATATATATATATATATATATATATATATATATATATATATATAACTTCTTGAGGAAGGCTGGTCCAAGTTTCATAGTAGAAAGGATTTTATGGGCTGTGTAGGGGATATCAGTTTGAAATACGAGAATAAAGCATTGCTGCTGAAGTGGTGATAAAATCATATGCCAGCAACCTCATGGCAGCATCAGCATGCCTAAAATGATAAAATGGTGAAGGAATATGCATGTAATCATTTTATGTTAGTATCTGTTGGTACAGAAAAATTATTTTGCTAGAAAATAAAGATAACTTTGTTTGATTTCTAGTCTTACAAAATCACTAAATATTTACAAGAAATTTTATTTGGTGTAGGTGTCTTACAAACTGTCTGTATGTAACATCATAGGTTTAATTTCTGAAAGGATCTAGACAAACTGAAAGTCCTAATTCTGTACTTTGAAGTAGAATTATACTATATAAGATCTTTGGAAACATAGTTAATTTTGTTCCAAGACAAAAATATACAAAAATAAAAATCTGTTTCTGGAACTTCAATAATATTTATGTCAGTTAAAACTGTGTTGACTAGTTCTCTGTTGATTAATGTATATAGAACTGCAACAACATATCTGCTTAATGCCTTTTCAGTAGGTAAGTTAAGAAATCACTTGAAACATCTGCTATTAAAGAATCTATTTTAATCTGCTGTTTTTGTTTACTTACTTAGGCTAACCCTGTAAGAAGCTACAACATAATCAGGATGAATGTGGACAGTAATTGGGGCCATCCAGAATACACGTGCATTTATCGTCTTCGAGTGCACGGGGAACTAGTGAATTAGGATCAACATCAAGATGCAGAACAGCAAGACAGCAAACTTCTTAGAAAGAACAAACAGAAGAAAAATCAAGATTTATTTGATAAAAACCCAGATACTGGCTTCATGTCTTTACAATAATCCTAAAAATCAAACTTAAAAAGAAAATCATAAAAATCAAAACTATAACAAGAATATTCAGGAGTAATTAACAAATGATTCACATATTTAGAGTCTGACAGCATACTAAAATGTGACATATGAGAAGAGTTTTTGAAAAAAAAAAAAGAACAAGGCTTGGTTTATACATAGGGATAATACTTATGCTATAAACAAAGAACTTGATGTGACACTTAGTGTGCATGCTTAAATGTGTAATTCCTTTTTTAATCTGCAACAAATATTCTTGTTATATATTACTTTGATTTTGAATACCTACTAAAAAGAGAAAAATCATCCGTATCCCTCGAAGTTTCAGAAAACCCAGCATGCAACCTATACTGAGTCAAAAACAAACCAAGAAGAAACTTTGCAGTTTGAAGGGTGTGAAGTTCACTCCTTGAATTATTTTATGCAACTAGTTTCACTAATGAAAATCGAACTGTAAAATACATACTGCAAAATAATAAAATAGAAAACAGTAGGTAGTCCACAGATGAGTAAAAAATGGAATATCCTTTATTGAAACACACAAACAAGTGATCCAATTTGAGTATAATGAAAAGCACCAAAAACATTTATTATTTATATATAATCAGGTTATTTGGAGCAAGGGAGTGGTTAAAATGGGGGTTCTGTTAAGAACAATAAAAGCATTAAACTCATTCCTTTAACACAGTCTCCCATCCCCCTTAACACCATAGTGCAAACTGAGACTATGCTACCATAGAGCTGAAATTAAAAAGTTAGAGACAAATTAAAATATATAACATAAGAACAGTTTATTAAGGCTAACCTACTAATCTAAACTTTATTAATTAAGAAAGTAACTATCAAAATGACAAACTAATTAACTTCCAAACTGGAAGCCACGCACTCTCCAGCCAAGACCAGAATGGCTGGTCAAGAGTAGAAGGTCAACACTTGCACCACACCTCATGGAACACATAGCCTTCCAGAACACACACCAGCACTGCCTTCACATAAAAACACAAACCACGCACCCACCTTCATGGAGGCTCTCAATAAAAAATCTACCCAAACAGCAGAGACCTCCAAGGCAGAAATGCACTCAACCACCACAGCGCAACACTAATCACAAGACACATAACTCTCCTAAATAGTGTGCCACTCAACCAAAGCCCCTAAGGCAAAACAGCATGCCCAACACACTGGTCATAGGTGATTCAATAGTGAGACACACTGATGTCCCACTCACTAGGTTGAATAAGGAGAAAGTAACAGTCAGCTGCCTGTCAGGCGCCAGGATCCACCGCATAACGCACGCACTAAGGTCCCTCAACAACAGGTACAAATATGACTCTGACATTCTACATGTGGGTGTGAATGACCTGAGATGTACCTCCCTGGACTACATGAAAAGAGACATGGAGGAGCTCTCAGATTATGTAGTCCAGGCAGGTATGACCCTAGCCCTGAGCAGCATCCTACCATCACCCAGAATGATACCACAGTACAAGCACAAAAATGATTGACTTCAACATCTGGCTAAGTTTCTAGTGTCATTCTAAGGGGATCCAGTATCTGTCTATCTGGTTGACATGATTGACAGACCTCAATGCTTTGCCAGAGATGGCCTGCATCTGTCAACCCTGGGCTTCTGGACACTGGCCAGGGCTCTTGCCACCCCTATAGTGCTTTTTTTAGGCAGTGTTCCAAAGACCAAATTACCACCATAACAGCTACAAACAAATGCAATTTGAGGGTCATGCCGCTAAATGCTAGAAGTCCAAATCTCAAAATGCACTCCCTCAAAGCACTCCTTAGAATGGAGAACATCAACATTTATGCCATAACAGAGACCTGGTTCAAGGCAGCAGAAAGCACCCCTGCACTACAGGCTATAACTCATTCCACACCTTTTGGCCCCAGAACTTGGACTGAAGCTCCAAAGGTGGTGGTGTTTCCATATTCATAAAGGATGCACACACCTCCAGACTGGAAGCCCAACATAACGCATCTGAGATACTTCAGGTTCAGCTAACATTGGGTAAGACAGAGATTCAGGTCGTAGCCTACTATAGGTCCCCAAACATGTCCCAAGACTCACACTCTACATTCCTAAGCACCCTGGAGAATATTAGGGTCCAACCTAAAGCTCTCATAATGGGTGACTTCAACTACCCCTTCATTAACTGGGAAAACTACTCATGAACCAACACACTTGCTTAATGTTCCCTGGAATTCATTAATTCCAATGCCCTGGACCAGCTCGTTCTTACCTCCACTAGAGGTAGCAACATCCTTGACCTGGTCATTACTAACATGGGTGACCATTGCTCTACACCAATAGTCAACTCCTCCCAGTTTAGATCCGACCACAAACTAATCACTTTGGAAATCCACATCCCTTCCACCCCTCATCCCCCGCAAAGGTAAACACCATGAAAAACTTCCCCAAAGCTAACTGTAGGCTCCTAAAAACAAAGGGGGCTAACTTCATTGCACCCATTCAAATGGAGAATAGTTACATGACTGCCAAATCATACACCAATGCACTGTATGAACATTTACACAAATGCATGTATCTTGACATACCCAATAGAACCAAGATGCTCTCCTCCAAAAAAAAGGAAGCCAATCTGGTGGTCCACGGCCATAAACAAACTCTACAACAGAAGGGGGAAACTGATGTGGAATAAGGTGAAGTCCCAAGAATGGAAAAATCCCTTATCAGTTTCAACAAGAAGTTGAGATCACTCATCAAATCTTCTAAAGCTAGCTATGAAAACAGAATTGCCGCAGATAGTAAAGACAACCACAAAGCTTTCTTTAGTTATGTAAAGAATCTCCATGGCAATTCCCAGATTTTCTCTGAGCTACTCCACAATGGTACCTCCTATACCGAGCCAACAGATATTGCCAATATACTGGCTGACAGATTCAGTGCCAAGTTTACCCCCCCCCACCAAAGGACCAGTCACAATACCAGTAGATTACCAGGCACCCAGTATTACTGCTGCACAGGTTAAAATAGCACTGCCTAAGGCCAAGAATACATCTCCTATGGGATCTGACAATATCCCTGGCTCTGTTCTACATGAATTACAGAGTGAACTGGCACCTCACCTGTGTGCCCTGTTCAATCACAGCCTCACCTCAGACTTTGTCCCTACCAAATGGCACACTGCTACAGTCATCCCTCTCCACAAAGGAGGAGTGACTACAGACCCTGGGAACTATCACCTCATTAGCCTGATGAGTCTGAAATGCAAAGCTATGGAACGCATCATCATGGACTTAATAAACAAGGATATAGGGAATCTACAAACTCTGGATTCCACACAGTTTGGTTTTATGAAGGGTAGATCATGCCTACTGAACTTGGTCAACTTCTTTGAGTCAGTCACCATCTGTGGATGTGGATGAAGGCAAGGTAGTTCATGCAGCCTACCTTGATCTGGCCAAGGCCTTTGATACTATTCCCCACTCAGGAATCATAGAAAAACTCACTAAGCTAGGCATCAAACCCTATATCACTAGGTGGATTGCAAACTGGCTCACAGGTAGAACCCAGAATGTAAAAGTAGCTGACTCCAAGTCTGACTGTCGACCTGTCACGAGTGGAGTCCCACAGGTTTCGGTCCTGGGTCCTCTCCTGTTTAGTATCTACTTCTCTGAAGTCCAAGCCAGCACGAAGGGACTCTGGCTGATAAAGTTTGCAGACAACTGCAAGTTGGGAGCCATTATTAACTCCCAAGTGATGTTGACATCCTACAGAAAGGCCTCACTGAGACCAGCGACTGATGTCAGATCCATGGCCTTAAGCTCAATGCCAAAAAATGTGTTGTTATCCCCTTTGGGAAAACCCAGTTCCCATGAATTACCACATCGATGGTAGTGCGCTGCACACAGAAGGCGTTATAAGAGATCTGGGAACACAGGTTGACAGCATCCTCTCTTTTGGCCACCACATTGTCACTGTGGTCAGAAAGCCCTTCTATGTGGCTCATCTCATTACTAAGGGTGTTGCATCCAGGAAAAAAGAGGTCATTGTCTCCCTCTACTCTTCTCTCTTTAGGCCAATCACTGAGTACAATTCCCCATTTGGCATGTACCTCACTAGACACCTGCAAGAACTGGAGAGGCCACAATAGTACCTCACAAAGAGGATCCTAGGCCTTAAACATTTGTCCTATATGGACAGACTTAAAAAAACTCCAACTATTCTCTGTCTCATATCACCTACTTAGAGGTGATCTCTGCTTGACTTACAAAGCCATGTCTGACCCAGCTCTGTTAGAAATGCTACATCTAAAGAAATCCCAATCCCTCCACACCACGTGCTCCAGAGACCTCAACCTCATTTCCACAATCAACAAAACATGCTGGGGGGACAAGTTCATAACCCAGAGACTGGCATACTATGGCATAGACTTCCCATACATGTCAAGCAGAGCACCTCACTGGCCCTCTTCAAGAGAAATCTTGATGAGTGAATGGGAAATAGAAAATTCACCTCAGGGATCACTTCAGTGGCTTTACTCGACAGAGGCACTGGGAATTAAGGTCGGGTGGCATGATGCCATGGTAATCCTAAGGGCTAGGCTTGTAAAGGCTCCAGGGCCATTAGCCTAGTACACACATATGAACCTATGAACCTATAACAAAAAGATCTACAATTAGACATCTATCAGAATAAATATTAATACATATAAAGTAAAACACATAACACAGATCACTTTTGTACCAAAAAAATACTTCATCAAGTTTCTGTACAAAAAAAACATATCATAACATGAATGAACACATGTACAAATCTACAAGTGAACACTTACGTAGGCTGAAAACCATAGCTATAATTGCTAAGGTGAAAAAACTGTGAAAAAATGTCAAAAATAAAGCATTAAGGCTCTGGGGATCTGTTTAGGTGTGGCATCTAAGACAGCACTTAGTTTTAATGAATAAAAGTGCACTCAAGGGTACCAGAAAACAGAACCAATGTCAAGTTATTTTCATTGTAAAATATCTACAATATTTAATATTTGTTTTTAACAATATTAGCATGTAATGTCAGCAACAGTGGGGCAGTTTTCTGAGTTCTAGTATGCTTTTTATGGAGCAATAACAATTAAGCCCCAACTTTCTAAGTGTTCACTTTCAGCTGCCAAAATAGTTCACATTTATCTAATAGATTAGAGGTGTCTCCTTCCAGTTCCAAAAGGACCACATGATCAATAATTTGAAATTTAAAGTTTTAAGCATGTCTTTTGTGAAGCTGCAGGTGGCGAGCCAGGGCATTATTCTTGCACTTGGCTCTAATTTTGGAAAGATGGCCAGAAATTCTTCTTTTAAGGACTTTTCTAGTTATTGGAATATGCATCCTCCTTGATCCTTTTGAATCTTTTTAAAGTTCTTTTCAAGTTCTTAGCTTCTGCTATTTAGGCCCTGCATTTGAGCAGATTTCTGCTTGTTTACACATTGCGCAGCACTGCACACTGCCAAATAATTGTGTGCCAATCCAAGATAGTTTAATTCAACAATTTTTCCCCTTAAATACAACTGTAGCACACTTGTGTAGCCCTCATCCTTAATGCTTTCCTGGTCAAAGAAATAATGCTAGTAAGTGTAACCTATTAACCACCAGCAATAAATAAATAAATAAAATCCTGGCAGAAATATTCAACCACTAATCTCCTCTGTGAATGATTATGAAAAGCCACCCTTAGTGATAACAGTCTTCAACCTAGCATTATGGACAGTTGGACTACCCTTGTTTCTCCTACCAACCTTGCTGACTTGGGTCTCTTGAGGCAGTGTAGTAATTGCCTCATATACACCAACAGCTCTGGTACAGAGTGTGAGTGCTGTGTCTACACCAAGAATCTTGAATCCATGTTCTCTCACACTCAAAACTGTAACACAGAAGAGGTTTTCAGCTTACCCTCCACTACATATGCACATAGTACCAGTACCCGTAAACATAGTATGCATCAAACACAAACATCTACATATGCAGAGGTTCTCTTGAAAAACTTACAAAAACACAAGAGACCATCAAAACACAAGACTGCTACAGCTAATACAGTCCCCACAGCATCCATGACACATAGCAACATCAATGTCTCATCCACCAATGCCATAAGGTGTAACACTCAAAAACCAAATGTTCTTGTCATTAGAGACTCAGTAGTGAGACACAATGTTGTCCCACTCACCAAGTTGGACAAGGAGAAAGTCACGGTCAGCTGCCTGTCCAGTGCCAGGATTTGTCAGATCACTTATGCACTCAGGTCTCTCAGCAAAAAGTACCATTATGACTTTCATAGTTCATGTTGGTGTGAATGATGTGAGACGTACCTTACTGGACTATATGAAGAAAGACATGGTCGAGCTCTCTGAGTATGTGTCCCAGGCAGATATGTTCCTAGCCTTGAGTAGAATACTACCCTCGCTTAGAATGATGCCACAGTATAAACAAAAATGATTGATTTTAATAATTGGCTTAGTTTCTGGTGTCATTCAAAGGGGATCCAGTTCCTGTCAGTCTGGGAAGCCATGGTTGATAAACCTCACTGCTTTGCCAGAGAAGGTTTTCACCTAGCATCTCTAGACTTTCAGCTGCTGGCAAAGGCTCTTGCCTCCCCCATAGTGCCCTTTTTAGGCAAGGTCTCAAAAACAACATTACCAACATGAAATTAGCCAGTCAGAACAAAATAAGGGGCATGCTGCTAAATGCTAAGAGCTTAAACCAAAAACTGCACTCCCTGGAAGCACTTCTATCACTAGAAGATGTAGATGTATGTGCAGTCACAGAAACCTGGTTCAAGGCCTCAGAGAGTACCCCAGCCTTGCAAGGCTACAATGCCTTCCACACCTTCAGATCACAAAATGAACATTTGCACTAGTGAGTTAGGACTAGTGTAGATTTCCCAGTTAATGGTGGGATAATTGAAATCCCCCATAACCAGAGTGTTTGGTATAGTTTTGGTTGTCTCCAGTTTCATCAAGTAGGCTTCATGGGCATCATGACCCATGGAGGGTGATCTATAACTGTCCATGACTTGAATGGAGGTCTCACCCACCATAACCTGGACTTGGAGTAACTCCATGGAGTTGTCCAGTCTAACTAGACAGGAGGCAAATTTGTCTTTAATATAGATAGAAACACCATCTCCTTTTGGTTTTCGCATATTCATTTTGCAGTCTGAAGGTGTGAAAGGCATTGTAGCCTTACAAGGCTGGGGTAAACTCTGAGGCCTTGAATCAGGTTTCTGTGACTGCACAGACATCTATATTTTCTAGTGACAGAAGTGCTTCTAGGGAGTGGAGCTTTTGGTTTGAGCTCCGAGCACTTAGCAGCATGATCCTTATTTTGTTCTGATTAGCTAACTTCATCTGGGTACTGCTGTTTTCAAGCCCTTGCCTACGAAAGGCACTATGAGGAAGGCAAGGGCCTTTGCCAGCAGCTGAAAACCTAGAAATGCCAGGTGTAAACTGTCTCTGGCAAAGCAGTGAGATTTGTCAACCATGACTTCCAAGGCTGACAGGAACTGGATCCCCTTTGAATGATACAAGAAACTAAGCCAATTATTGAAATCAATCATTTTTTGTTTATACTGTGGCATCATTCTAGGTGAAGGTAGTATGCTGCTGAAGGCTGGGAACATACCTGCCTGGGACACATACTCAGAGAGCTCGACCATGTCTCTCTTCATATAGTTCAGTGAGGTACGTCTCAGGTCATACATACCAACATGAACTATGACAGAGTCATAATGGTATTTGTTGCTGAGAAACATGAGTGCATGAGTGATATGACGAATCCTGGCCCTGGACAGGCAGCTGATCAAGACTTTCTCCTTGTCCAGCTTAGTGAGAGGGGCATCTGTGTGTCTCACTACTAAGTCTCCAATGACAAGAACATTTGGTTTTTGATTATTATGCCTTATGGGCTTGGTGGGTGACACACTGGTGTTGCTATGTGTCATGGGTGCCGTGGGGACTGTGTTAGTTGTAGCAGTCTTGTGTTTTGGAGGTCTCTGGTGTTTTGGTAAGTTTTTTGAGTGAACCTCCATATATGTAGATTTTTGTGTTTGACGCATATTAAGTGTATGAGTAATGATACTATGTGCATATGTAGTGGTGGGTGAGTTGACAACCTCTTTTGTGTAACTGTTTTGAGTGTGAGAGAGCATGGATGCAAGATTCTTGGTGTAGATACAGCTCTTGCACTCTGTACCAGGGCTGTTGTTGCACAGGAGGAAGTTGCTACACTGCCTCAAGATATCCAAGTCAACAAGGTTGGCAGGAGAAATAAAGGTAGTCCAAATGTCCATAATGCTAGGTTGAAGACTGTTGTCACTAGGGGTGGCTTTTCAGAATCGTTCACAGAGGACCTCAGTGGTTGGATATTCTGCTGGGGATTTATTTTATTTTGTTTTTATTTTTTTGCTGGTGGTTAATAAATTACAGCTTACTAGCAGTATTTCTTTGACCAGGAAAGCACTAAGGAAAAGGGCTACACTAGTGTGCTACAGTTATATCTAAGGGAAAATTGTTGAATTTAACTGTCTGGTATTGATGCACAATTGTGTGGCAGTGCAGTGCTGTTCAATGTGCAAACAAGCAGAAATCTGCTCAAATGCAGGGCCTAAATATCAGAAGATAAGAACTTGAATAAGAACTTTAAAAAGATTCAGAAAGACCATTGAGGATGCTTATTCCAAGCCCTAGAAAATCTTTAAAATAAGGATTTCTGGCATCTTTTCAAAATTAGAGCTAACTGCAAGAATGATGCACTGGCTTTGTACCTGCAGCTACACAAAAGACACACTGGCTTTAAATTTCAAATTATTGATCATGTGGACCTTTTGGAACTAAAAGGAGACACCTCTACTCTATTAGAAAAACATGAACTACTGAGGCAGCTGAAACTGAAATCTTTTTAGAAAACCATGGCTTAATTATTATTGCAGCTATAACTCCGAAAAATGACCCACTGTTTAAAAGAATATTAAAAGTCTGACATGGGACTGATTAATGCTGACCTTATATGCTAATATTGTTAAAACAAATGTTAAACATTGTACATATTTTACAATGAAAATAACTGACATTGGTGCTGTTTTCCGATGCTCTTGAGCACGTTTCTTCATTCAAACTAAGCGCTGTCTTAGTTAGATGCCATACCTGAATAGATCCCCAGAGCCTTAAAGCTTTATTTTTAACATTTTTCACCATTGTTTCTACCTCAGCAATTATAGCTAAGGTTTTCAGCCTACTTGGGTGTTCACTTGTAGATTTATACACTTGTTCATGCATATTATGATATGTTTTTTACCCACAAACTTGATGGACTTTTTATTTGGTATGAAAGCGATCTTTGTTAAAAGTGTTTTCATAGATTCAAAGGTGAGTACTCAGCTAATGGCCCTGGAGCCTTTACAAGCTTAGCCCATAGGATTACCCTGGCATCGTGACACCTGACCTTAGTTCCCAGTGTCTCTGTCGAGTAGAGCCACTGGAGTGATCCCCGGGGTGAATTTTCTATTTTTCATCCACTCATCAAGATTTCTCTTGAAGAGGGCCAGTGAGGGGCTCTGTTTGACATGTATGGGAAGTCTATTCCATAGCATGGGCAGTCTCTGGATTATGAACCTGTCCCTCCAGCTTGTTCTGTTGATTGTGGTAATGAGGTTGAGGTCTCTGGAGTGTGTGGTGTGGAGGGACTGGGATTTCTTTAAATGTGGCATTTCTAACAGAGCTGGGTCAGACACGGCTTTGTAAGTCAAGCAGAGAATGCCTCTAAGTAGGCAATATGAGACAGAATAGCTGGAGTTTTTTGAGTCTGTCCATATAGGACAAGTGTTTAAGGCCTAGGATCCTCTTTGTGAGGTACTTTTGCAGCCTCTCCAGTTGTTGCAGGTGTCTAGTGAGGTACATGCCAAATGGGACATTCTACTCGATGATTGGCCTAATGAGGGAAGAGTAGAGGGAGACAATGACCTCTTTCTTCCTTGATGCAAAACCCTTAGTAATGAGATGTGCCACATAGAAGGACTTTCTGACCACAGTGGCAATGTGGTGGTCAAAAGAGAGGTTGCTGTCAACCTGTGTTGCCAGATCTCTTATAATGCCTTCTGTGTTCAGTGGACTACCATCAATGTGGTAATTCATGGGAACCGTGTTTTTCCCAAAGAGGATGACAACACATTTTTTGGCATTGAGCTTAAGGCCATGGTTCTGACACTAGTCATTGGTCTTAGTGAGGCCTTTCTGTAGGATGTCAACATCACTTGGGGAGTTAATAATAGCTCCCAACTTGCAATCATCTGCAAACTTTGCCAACCAGAGTCCCTTTGTGTTGGTCTGAACTTCAGAGAAGTAGATACCAAACAGGAAAGGACCCAGGACCGAAACTTATGGGACTCCATTCATGACTGATCGACAGTCTGACTTGGAGTCAGCTACTTTCACATTGTGGGTTCTATCTGTGAGCCAGTTTGCAACCCACTTAGTGATATAGTGGTTGATGCCTAGCTTAGTGAGTTTTTCTGTTTCCTGATTTGGGAATGGTATCAAAGGCCTTGGCCAGATCAAGGTAGGCTGTATGAACCACCTTGCCTTCATCCACAGCTCTGGTGGCTGACTCAAAGAAGTCTACCAGGTTGAGCAGGCATGATCTACCCTTTACAAAACCAAACTGTGTGGGATCCAAAATTTGGAGATTGCCTATATCCTTGTTTATTAGGTCCATGATGATGCATTCCATAGCTTTGTATATGAGACTCATCAGGCTAATCAGGCGATAGTTCCCAGGATCTGTCGTTGCTCCTCATTTGTAGAGAGGGATGACTGTAGCAGTGCAGTGATGTGAGGCTGTGATTGAACAGGGCACACAGGTGAGGTGCCAGTTCACTCTGTAGTTCATGTAGAACACAGCCAGGGATATTGTCAGGTCCCATAGAAGCTGTATTCCTGGCCTTGGACAGTGCTGTTTTAACCTGTGCAGCAGCAATACTGGGTGCCTGGCAATCTACTGGTATTGAGATTGGTCCTTTGGTTGGTGAGAGATGGTAAATTGGTACTTCATCCATTGGCCAGTATATTGGCAATATCTGTTGGATCAGTATAGGAGGCATCATTGTGCAGTAGCTCTGAGCAAATCTGGTCATTGCCATGGAGATTCTTTACATAACTATAAAAGGCCTTGTGGTTGTCTTTGCTATCTGCTGTAATTCTGTTTTCATAGCTAAGTTTAGAGGATTTGATGAGGAATCTCAACTTTTTTTTGAGGCTGATAAGGGAGTTTTTCCAGTCTTGAGACTTCACCTTATTCCGCATCAGTTTCCTCCTTTTGTTGTCGAGTTTGTTTATGGCAGGGGACCACCAGATTGGCTTCCTTTTTTTGGAGGAGAACATCTTGGTTCTATTGGGTATGGCGAGCTCCATGCATTTGTGTATGTGTTCATTCAGGGCATTAGCTTATGATTTGGCGGTTATGCAACTGTTCTCCATTTACATGAGTGCCATGAAGTTAGCCACCTCTGTTTTTAGAAGCCCCAAGTTAGCTTTAGAGAAGTTTTTCATGTCGGTTACCATTGCGAGGGTGGGGGCTGGGAGGGATGTGGATTCCCAAGGTGATTAGTTTGTGGTCGGATCTAACCAGGGAGGAGTTGACTATTGGTGTAGAGCAATGGTCGCCCGTGTTAGTAATGACCAGGTCAAGGATGTTACTACATCTAGTGGGGGTAAGAACGAGCTGTTCCAGGGCATTGGAGTTAATGAATTCAAGGAAACGTTGTGCAATGGTATTGGTACATGAGTAGTTTTCTCAGTTAATGGAGGGGTAGTTGAAGTTGCCCAGTATGAGAGTGTTAGGTTGGACTGTAATATTCTCCTGGGTGCTTGGGAACATGGAGTGTGAGTCTTGTATTAATATTTATTCTGATAGATGTCTGCTGGTAGATCTTTTTGTTATTTAATTAGTCATTTTGTTAGTGAGTTAGTTTATTAATTAATATAGTTTGGATTAGTAGGTTACCCTTAATAAGCTGTTCTTATATATTTTAATTTGTCTCTAGCTTTTTAGTTTCAGTTAAACACAGTGTCAGTTTACACTATGGTGTTAAGGAGGAAGGGGAACTTGGTTAAAGGAATGAGTTTAATGTTTTTATTGCTGTTTACAGAACCACACTATGTAACCACTCCCTTGCTCCAAACAACCTGATTATATATAAATAAGGAATGTTTTTATGCTTTTCATTATACTCAACTAGGATCACTTGTTTGTGTGTTTCAATAAAGGGTATTCCATTTTTAACTCAACTGTAGTCTACTATTTTCTATTTTATTATTTTGTAGTATGTATATTTCAGTTCTACTTTTATTAGTGAGCTAGGTACATAACATAATTTGAAGGAGTGTACTTCACACCCTCCTTACTGCAAAGTTTCTTCTTGGTTTGAATACCTACTAAACCTGCAAAGATATGAAGCTGAAGTGCCAGACTTTTTATGAAATAAAACTTAATTTTAATGGTCTACTTCACATTGCCTCAAACTTGGAGGAGGAAAGCAGTCATGTAACCCTTCTAATATTGCATGTTCTGTATTTTTTCATAGTCAGTATAGTATATTAAATAAAAATTAAAATTGGTGAAATTTATTAGCTCATTACTGTCTCCATGAGAAGGTAATAGATAAATGTATTGATGGCTAGTCTTATAAGAAATATATCTAATTTAGGATAGATTTACAGGGGAATTCAAAAAAGCTTACAAAATAAATTTTACTGTGCGCACGTCGCTGGGTGATGCGCACGTGCTTGAAAAAAGTTTTAGATTCAGAAAACTCCACATAGCAGTGTGCAGTGGCACACACTCGTGTGCAAATATGGAACTGTTTGTGGCATGCAAATTACAGCATAAGCAGCTGGATTCTATGCTAATGAACAAAATAAACATGGTAGAGTGATTCAAAACCTGTAAAGGAACTGTGTAGACTCTGTGTTCCCATTTGCCGTGTATTCCAAACCTTTGCAAATACACCCAGGGAAATGAGTCTACACAGAAACAAGAGCAAGGAAAAACACTTGCATTTGTACAGAACTGCTCTTAATATGTAGTACCACACATATTTTGACCTAATTACACATGGTGGATCCTAGAAAATCAGTGTAACAATCATAATAGTTCTTCTTTAAGTGCCATGACATAAATGCAGCTTCGCTGCCCCACCCCCAAATGAAAAATGTACTTGTAAGTAATGCAGGCTGCTAAAATGTGTAAACCTCAATGAAACAGAGTATTATACTGCAATGTAAGCATATGTAGGATGTAGCTGATGGATTGCAATATTCTTTTGTTACAGCACTTGGGCTCCTGTGCAGTACCCTGCCTAAACAGTTACTAACCATGTAGATTCTGGGCTGTCAGCATGGTGAAGATGTAAATGAGGTCAAAACTCATTAGAATTGTTGAATCACAAAAAAGAGTAACCACGTTCACTTCATGTAAGGACTTCCAGTGTTTGTGTTGAATGTATGGCAACAGTGAATGCTGACATCAGGGCGGTGTGTCAGGCTGCATTTGCAGAGGTGAAAATGTATGGCTGTGAAGGGTGAAAGTGCATTTAAGCAGTGCCCAATTCCTAAGTTCTGTGTCATCCACATTATTTTTTGTTGAGATGTGTGGTCTCTGTCCAGTTTACCCTTCTATTTTTTACTTTTGACATTGTTTATGTGATGTAGTGCTTTACATAATCACAAGAAACAGAGAAATGAATGACAGGTTTTTCTGTATTATTATGTGACTATTCCTGTGGCAGCAGATGATTGCATTAGGGCTAGACTATAAATGGCCCTGGGTTCAACTCCAGGGTGTGCAACCTTTCCTTCACTTTTTATGTTTCAAGATTGTGCAATATCCCGAGAACAGAGGAAGTATCAATTTTGCCCGTGCTTACCTTATTTATGCGAAGATATGCATAGCTGGGCATAGTGCAGTAATGAACATGTAACAGGTGTGTTTAATAGATGCAAGTTATAGCATAAACAGGTGAATTGCATGTTAATCAACCAATCCAGTATAGTGGAACTATTCAACAATATATAAAGTATCAGTGTAGCCTATATCCTGTTGTTTCCTTTATCCTTCAATACCATTCGAGTAGAGACAAGGAAATTTTAACTGACACAAAGCTAGGGGCTGCTACAGCTATTCTCCCTCTGCATGTGCTACAGGCTTAAGCCAATGCTGCTAGTGCTGCAGAAAACAGGCCTAGGCCAAGAAAGAGAAGAGTGTTCAGGCCCAAGGTAGCCTTCCAGGTACTACTTGAGCTGGAAATTGTAGAGCACTACAGGGTGGACAGAGACACATTACAAGAATTCTGTGGCTCTGCCGCCTTCTACTCATAGCCAGAGCCAACCAAGGGGAAACCATCACAGTGCAAAATAAGGTATGTGTAGACCTTAGAATATTAGCTACTGGTACCTTTCAAAGACCAACTGAGGACATGATGGGTGTGTCACAAGCATCAGCCTCCAGGATCCTCCCCCAATTTCTGGATGCTGTGCTCATACATTCCAGTGAGAACATATTTTTCCCTGGTACTTCTGAAGAGAGGGCCAGCAATATGGAGCTATTTTACTATGTAGCGTACTACCCTGAAGTACTGCGTGTCATAGATTGCACTCATGTGCACATTAAGGCACCACCTGATGAGCAGGATAGAATCAAAATTAACCACAAGGGATACCACTCTGACAACTTCCAAGTCATGTGCAATGCCCAGGGAATTATCTTGAATGTGTGTACTGACAACCCTGACAGTTATCCTGGCTCCCATATCTGACACGCATCACAAGTGTAACAGATGTTTGCTAGGAGACAGCCCACAGGGCCATTTATTGAAGGAAGCTGGCTCTGCCCTGAAACCATGGTTGATGACACCCATCAGAAGTGCGCGCCCATGGAAGAACGCCATAATGAGGCGCATGCTCAAACTAGAAACATCATAAAGCATGTGTCTGGACTTCTGAAGTTACGGTTCTCGTGTCTAGATATATCTGGTGGAGCCCTGCAGCATAATCCATGCACAGCTACACAAGTATTCACAGTATGTGCTATGCTCCACAATATGATCCTGTGGAACAGCTGCAGGAGGATCAGAATGGGGAAGGGACATACATCCCACCACCAATGCCTAGGTCACCACAGCCACATTCAGAGGAGGACTCAAAGTAGGAACCCTCAGATGCTGTCACTTTAGGCAGACATAGGCATGCTCAGCATACCCTTGCTTTGGCTATGAGACAATGCATAGCACATTCATTGACCACCTAGGGACCTAATGCCTTTCATCAACTCACATACATATAGTAAAATGGATGCCAGGCAACTCACACAAACTTTACCTCCCCATGTATTGTCTGTGCACTGCTTGCATAAGACAGATTCAGCCCTGAACTAAAGGTGTGCCAACTGCTGAATTTACAATGTAACTCCTAAACCTAGAGTGTATTCTTTAATAATGTTATTGCATATCCTTGTAGTTCCTAACCCGGTACAGTAAGCAAATACATAGTGGTGGGTTTGCACAGAAAGTGCCTTAACATGTGACATCAGACACTTATCTATTTGTCCATTAGTAATTATTAGGGCTTAGGTATTAAAGATTCACACAGTCATACCTATGAAGAATTCTGACATTCCCTGTATGGCCTCAGTTTAGCTCCATACCTTTGTACTGGTAAATCATTAAAGACAGAAGTTAGAAAGTGATGATACACATTGCAATTTCCGACTTTAGATTTGTTTGTGTCATAACAGTAGCTGAGCTTTGTCTACGCCCAAAAGAGGAGTGTACCCTTGTTCCTGCCATAATAGTAACTCAGCTATGCAACCCCCAAAAGAACAGTATATGTGTGTTTGTGTCATTCAACCTGGACTTCATATGTTGGCAACGACATATCATATTTCTCCCAGTTAATATTCTCTCACATGTTAAGGCTAATGATATAGAGTGGCTTACATACTGCATGTGTTAGATAAGTGATGAATGACCAACAAACACAGAAAGGTAACACACAGCTGTATATTTGTAAGCATAACTATGATAGGTTGTGTGATCAGTAACTGCTTTATGTCCAGATATAATAAATAGAATTAAATGTACACATCACATCTGATGGTTTGGTAGCAGTGTACACTCTGATGCAGTTCGCTGTATGAAGAATGACTTTTCATTTCATTGATGCAGAGCTGTTTGTGCGACCAAGTGGACTAAGACATCCCTGCTGTTTTCTGAAGCTGTATTAGTGTGAGGGTTCAAGTCATATGTAGAAATTTGTGATGTGTACTATCAGGTTTTACTGTGCTTTTACAGATTTTGTGTAGCTGTTCTTTTGTTTTATTATCTTTTCCTATTTGTCTTCTTTTAATTGCAGTTTTGCATGATGCGCTGTGGCCCAGAAAAACATTTGGCTATGCTTATCTTGTTTGTGCGATGCGCAACATTGTGGAAACATGGGAAAACCAGATTTCCTAGAAAGCAGACACCCACAAATAGAAAATGAATGCATTCAATTAATGCTCTTAGCCATAGTGAAAAGCCATCCTGGAGTACAGATGGGACTAGAGTATAGTAGCAAGCATTAGCAATGGGCCTCATTTTGTGTACTGCTTCCCTGCATGCAAACAGGCCTAGCTAACATGCATGTACACTTTGTTAACCAGTGCACAAATGCAAGGCTCCTTGAGCTATGGAATTGTATATATGATGTTTTATCATTGTTATTTATTGTTCATTTCCTTTGTATGACATAAAACTACATGTGGAAACATTGCAAACTAAGGGCAGAATATAACTATATGTCATATATTTAAAATGCATCTATTTGTTCCCCCATAAACCACCCTAAACAAGCACTACAACTATGGGGGTCTCATTACTTTTTCCACACATATATCAACCACAATATAAAGTGTTATGCATAATGTTGTATGCTCATTCATGGACAGGCCACTTGGTGGTGTTCACAGCCTTGCTCTGCAAAACTCAAACAGCCAAGTATGCTAAATAAGGGTACTTGTGTTGTTACACAGCTAGGCTTCAAAACAGGCTACCGGTCTCAGATGACACTATGAAGCAATGTACCTATACAGGCCTCCCATCCTCTTGTCTCTCACATTGCCTATCAATGTCATCTACTATAAGTTTACCTGCAGCTCTGTTAAACTCAAACTTGTGCCATAGCACCTGTGATAAGAACTGTGTTCTGTAGTCTGTGTCCTTAGATAGGTAGGAGCTGTATTCTCACTGCATTCAACTGTGTGTGTGTGCGTGTGTGTGTGTGTGTGTGTGTGTGTGTGTGTGTGTGTGTGTGTGTGTGTGTGTGTGTGTGTGTGTGTGTGTGTGTGTTTGTGTTTGTGTGTGTGTGTGTGTGTGTGTGTGTGTGTGTGTGTGTGTGTGTGTGTGTGTGTGTGTTTATGTGTGTGTGTGTGTGAGTGCGCGCACGTGTGTGTCTACACAGAAGAGCAAAAATGCATATCCCACAGATAACAACTGTTATCTCTCCAATGGAATGGTGTGCAAGTTTTTTGAGACTTGCACAAGCCTACACATGCATTTCATACAGGACTCCCAGCCTCTTGTTTCCACATGGCCTGTCAATGGCATCTACTATAAGTTCCCCTGCAGTCCTGACAAAATTAGACTTGTTCCATGGCACATTTGATAAGTACTGTGTTCTGTAGCCTGTGTTATTAGATAGGTAGGGGTTCTATTCTGACTGCAGTCTACTTAGAACAGAAAAAGTGTGTATCCCACAGTTACTTCTCGAATGGCATGACTTGCCAGTTTTTTGAGAGTTTCACAAGCCTACACATCCATTTCATCCAGGTCTCCCAATGTATTGTCTCCCATATGGCCTGCTGATGTCATCTACCATAAGTTCATCTGCAGCCATGTAAAACTTAGACTTCTGCCATGGTGCATGCATAAAGTACTGCGTTCTACAGTCTGTATACTTACATAAGTAGGGGTTCTGGTGTCATTGCAGTCAACTGTTTGTGTGTGTGTGTGTGTGTGTGTGTGTGTGTGTGTGTGTGTGTGTGTGTGTGTGTGTGTGTGTGAGAGAGAAATCTTTTACACCAGCATGTGTGACACTGTTAACACCATGTGCTCAACAGACAATGCTGATATAATCAGCTATATAAGATTATTGCATATACAACCATCACACCAGGCCAGGATCTGACACTGGCCTGGAACCCAAGCAGATGTCACCTTAGGTTCACAGAAAGTTACTAGTTAGAGGACCGGTGACAGATATGCTTGGGTGTATGTCTGGTGTGGACAAGGGTGGGTGAAGTCTGCCTCAAGCTTCCTGCTAGTGAGTTGACAATGTCTTCAGGGTCAGTATGAGTGGTACCGTCCAGTCCTAGTTGGGCACAAAGCTGGGTCTTCACTTTTAGGTGTCTGATGTTGCTAAATAATGCTTCCTAATTATCTTTAGCTAGTGATGCTACTTTAGGTTTGTACATGGCTTTAGGGGACTTTTCAAGGTAAGTAATTTCCCTGTTCAAGTTGTGAAGGTTGTCACTCTTCTGCTGAGTCAGTTCCCTCTTGTTCTTAGACATTAATTTATTCTACTTGTTGTACAACCTATGTATGCTTCATGCCCACTAGGGTGGCTTGTTTTCTGTGAGGCATTTGTTTTGATCTGTTCACGTTCAAGTGACTTTACATTTGTATAGCTGTTTATACAGGCCATTTGTGTACACCTCTGTATAGCAGTCATTTTTGACAGTGGTAGCAGGGGGTTTGAAACTCTTTATGGCATTGGTTAGGAGTCTATAGTTTTTTTTGGAGAAATGTTTCTTCCTTTCTGCTCTTCAAGTGATGTCAGGTATGACTGTGAATGTGAACAAGACTGAATAGTTTTCTTATTTGACTAGAGGGGCCAACAGACAGGGGATAGTGCAGAGAACCACCATGTTGGTCAGTACTAAGTCTATGGCATTCAAGCCTCTTTGGAGGTGCAGATTATCTGTTACACAGCACATGTATTATCAAAGTCCAGGAACCTTAGGGTGAATGTGTTTGTGCACAATTGACAATGGAAGTCAATGGAAGGATAGTTGAAATCACACATGATCAAGCTGTTTGGCGGTCTCATGTGTGACTCAATTAACTCCAAGTAGGGAGAGTGGTTCTTGTGGTTCATGGTGGGGGACATGTTGCTATCAATGATATGGAAGGGGGTTTTACATACAGTTAGTTGGACTTTGAGTAGCGCTCTTTGACCAGTCTTGCTGTGTACTTGTCTTTAATGAAGATGTATACACTGCCATCTTTGGTTCTTTCATTCTTGTTTTGATGTGTGAATGTGTGGAAGGCATTGCAGTCCTGCATGGCCAAGGTGTGCTCTGCAGCCTTGAACCAAGTCTGTGTGACTGCACAGATATGGGCATCTTCCAAGGTAAGGAGTTCTTCCAGTCAGTGCAATTTCTGATTTAAACTCCTTGAATTAAGCAGCATAGCTTTTAGTTTGTCTGTGGTAGATTTTTATAGGTTGGGACTTTACTTCTGACATTGCCTAAAATGGCCAGTATGAGGGAGGCAAGCATCTTCATATGGTACAGTGAGGTACATCTCCAGTCATTCACTACAACATGGACTATGACAAACGGCACTGTTGTTGAGAGACTTGAGTACATGCATGATCTGATGGACCCTGGCACCTGTCAGGCAGCTGACTGTGACATCCTTACCCAGCTTCGTGAGGGGGACATCTGTGTTTCTCACTATGGGGTGACACTTATGAGCAAGACATTCAGTTTTGAGTTGTTTTGTCTGACGGGATTATTGTCTGAGACACTGGTGTGTGCATTATTATATGTAGTGTATTTTGTTGTGTATGCACTGTGTGTAGTAGGCTTGCACCCATGAGGTCTCCGATCTTTAGTTAGGTTTCTAACGAATACCTCTGTGTATGTGGGTGTATGTGTTGTGAGCTTATTTGCAGCAGATGAATTGTGTGTGCTGACAACATGTTTGATATCTGGTTTGTTGTTATGTGAGAGAATTGATTTCAAATTCATAGTATAGATACAGCTCTCACATGTTTTATTAGTTTGTTTTAGCAATAACTAGTTGTCAGTATAGATGAGGCAATTGCTCTGTTGCCTCAGGATGGCCATGTAAATTGGGCTGCCTGGAGACATGGTGGGAAACTGTCCCCCCATTTTGGAAGGCATATACTGTAGTAACTAGTGAGGAGTATGCTAGATGGACCAGGTTTTGGTGAAAGACTAACAAAATAGGTCTACTCTATGGAGGGCCAGAGTTACAAAAATGTGTCAATGTTTCACAATGCGCACCTGAGTTGCTTGCAGGACAGCAGTGCAAGTTCTAAGCAGCTGTGGTAAACTGAATGCAAACATCCCAAAACACAAGGCTGGAATACAAGAGAAGTTAAACTATTTTATAGGTTCATAGTTAGGTACTAGGCTATCTGCCCAAAGGCATTTATAAGCCTAGCCAGAATGTGATGTCCACTCATCAAGATTCCTCTTGAAGAGAGTCAATGAGGGACTCTGCCTAACCTTGACTGGGATTTTATTTCAGAGTGAAGGGAGCCTCTGGGTTATGAATCTGCCCCTCCAGCATGTCCTATTTATTTCAGTGCTGAGGTTCAAGTCTCTCAAGCTCATAGCTTGATGGGATATGGATTTTCTGAGGTGCAGCATGCCCATTAATTCCGGGTTGGACATGGCTTTATACATCAGGCACAGATAGCCTCTGAGCAGGCGGTATGCCACTGAGTAGAGCTGGAGTTTCTTTAACCGGGCAGCACATGGCATCTGTTTGAGCCCTTTGATCCTCTTGGTGAGGTACTTTTGGGGTCTTTTCAGTTGCTGCAGGTGTCTGGTAAGGTACATCCCAAAAGGGGCATTGTACTCAATTATGGGCCTGATGAAGGATGAGTAAAGAGGCACGATGACCTTCCCTGATCTAGATGGGAATCCCTTCATGATTAGGTGGGCTATATAAAATGTTTTTCTAACCACTTTGGCCACATGGTTGTCAAATGAGAGATTGCTATCAACTTGGGTCCCCAGGTCCCTAATTACTACTTCTGTACTTAATGGATTACCACCTATGTGGTAATTTGAGGGCACTTTGTTTTTGCCAAAGGGGATGACTATACACTTTTTGGCATTTAGCTTGAGGCCATGGCTCTGGCACCAGTTGTCTGTTTCTATGAGGCCCTTTTGGAGGATGCTTGTGTCAGCTGGAGAGTCGATTATGGCGCCCAGTTTGCAGTCATCTGCGAACTTGGTCAGCCACAGTCCTTCCATGTTGGCCTGTACCTCCGAGAAATATATACCGAACAAGAGAGGTCCCAGGGCTGGGCCTTGTGGGATGTCACTTGTAACTGGTTTGGAGTCTGACATGGCTACAGCAATTCTAACCATGTGGGTACTGTCCTTGAGCCAGTTTGCAACCCATCTAGTGTCATAGGGGTTTATATTTAAGCTGGTGAGCTTATCTATAATGCCCGAGTGGGGTATTGTATCGAAGGCTTTTGCGAGGTCTAGGTAGGCTGTGTGCACCACCTTCCCCTTGTCAATGGCCTTAGTGACTGTTTCAAAGAAATTGACCCGGTTTAAGAGGCAGGATCTGCCCTTAACAAAGCCAAACTGGGTAGGATCCAGTGTCTGTAGGTCCCCAATATCTTTATTTATGAGGTCCATGATGATCCTTTCCATAGCTTTGCAGACCAAGCTAGTCAGGCTTATGGGGCGATAGTTTCCAGGATCCGTTGAGGCACCATCTTTGTGGAGAGGGACCACTGTTGATGTACACCACTCTTTGGGTACATATCCTGTAGTAAGGCTGAGATTGAACAGTTCTTGGAGGTCATGTAGGACACAGCACAGGACACTGTCTGGTCCCATTGATGCTGTGTTTTTTGCTTTGGAGAGGGCAGCTCTTATCTGAGCATCTGAGATGTCAGGGGGGCAGCACTCTGCTGGGACAGATATTTGCCCTTTTGGTGGGGAGGGGAGAGAAGTTGCGCTGAACCTGTCAGCTAGGATGTTGGCAATGTGTGTGGGTTCGGTGTATTTTTTGTCATTTTGGACTAATTCTGAGCATATCTGGGAATTCCCACCCAGGTTCCTAACATAACTAAAGAAAGCCTTGTGATTATCCTTAGTGTCCTGTGCAATTTTTCTCTCGAAGCTGGCCTTAGACGATTTTATGAGTGCGCGTAGTTTTTTGCTAATGCTGATCAGAGATGCCTTCCCTTTTTGGGATTTTGCTCTATCATGTAATAGCTTCCTCCTTCTATTGTATAGTTTGTTTATGGCTGGGGTCCACCAGACAGGACGTCTGCCTTTGGAAGATTGGGTCTTGGTTTTATTTGGGATTGCATAATCCATGCATTCCTGAAGGCATTCATAGAATGCGTTTATAAAGGATTCTGCGGTCTGGGCCATATTTTCCACAGGCCCGGGGGCTTTGAAGGATTCCACCTCAGTTTTGAGGAGTGTGAAATTTGCTTTAGAAAAGTTTTTCACTGTGTTTTTCTGGGCAGGAGTTGGGGTCGGGATGTGAATATCCAGTGGATTAGTTTATGGTCTGATCTTACCAGTGAGGGATACACTTCTGGTCTGGAGCATAGAGTCCCCATGTTGGTGATGATCAGGTCCAGTATGTTTTCCCCTCTTGTGGGAGTGGTAACAAGTTGTTCCATAGCATTTGAGTTTATAAATTCTAGGAACCTTTGGGCTAGGGTGTTGGAGCTAGAGTAATGCTCCCAGTCTATGTTTGGGTAGTTGAAGTCGACCAATATAATGGTGATTGGAGAGACCTTCATATTTTCCAGTGTTTTCAGGAAGGCTGAGTGGGGTTCCTCGGTTTGGGAGGGTGGTCTGTAGCAGGCTATAAACTGGAAGGCAGTTTTACCCACTGTTAGTTGCATGGATAGTCTCTGATGCTTTGTGCTGTGCCACCAACCTGGAGGTGTGGATATCTTTGACGAATATTGATACTCCCCCTCCTTTGCTTTCTGATCGGTATCAGAAAAAAACTACGATCCCTCGTAAAATCATCCAAGGCTAGATTCAAAAGAAAAATTGCCAAGGACTCCAAAGATAACCATAAGGCATTCTTTAGCTATGTCAAGAATCTAAGTAGCAATTCCCTGATCTGCTCAGAGTTAGTGCAGAATGGCACGAAATACACTGAACCGACAGATATTGCCAACATCCTGGCAGACAGGTTCAGTGCAAACTTCACCCCCCTCTCACCCCCAAAAGGGCCCATAACCATACCAGAAGAATGTAGTACCCCTGAAATCACAGACACTCAGGTTAAAACAGCCCTCTCCAAAGCCAAAAACACAGCATCAATGGGACCGGATGGTGTCCCAGGCTGCGCCCTACATGACTTCAAAGATGAACTAACCCCTCACCTAAACATACTGTTCAAACTCAGCCTTTCCACAGGCTATGTGCCCATAGAGTGGTGCACAGCAACAGTTGTTCTGCTCCACAAAGGTGGAGCCACAACAGACCCTGGGAACTATCACACTATAAGCCTGACTAGCTTGGTCTGCAAGGCTATGGAGCACATCATCATGGATCTTATTAACAGAGACATTGGGAGCCTCCAAACACTGGACCCTACCCAGTTCGGCTTTGTTAAGAGCAGATAATGCC
Organism: Protopterus annectens; assembly: GCF_019279795.1. Classification (NCBI taxonomy): domain Eukaryota; kingdom Metazoa; phylum Chordata; order Ceratodontiformes; family Protopteridae; genus Protopterus; species Protopterus annectens. The sequence goes on from NC_056734.1 coordinate 177,821,410, forward strand.
TTCTAAACCTGGTGGACTTCTTTGAGACAGTTACCAAGACTATAGACAAGGGAAAGGTGGTCCACACAGCCTACCTAGACCTCACAAAGGCCTTCAGCACCATTCCCCATTGTGGTCTAATAGACAAGCTTACCAGCCTGAACATAAACCCCTACATCACGAGAAGGGTTGCCAGCTGGGTCACGGACAGAACCCACATGGTAAGAGTTGGTAAGAGCTAGGTCTGACTCTAAACCTGTTACACGTGGCATTCCCCAAGGCTCAGTCCTAGGACCCCTCCTGTTTGGCATTTACTTCTCAGAGGTACAGGCAAGCAAAGGAGGACTATGGCTGACCAAGTTCGCAGACGACTGCAAACTAGAGGCTATAACTGACTCTCCGGCTGACACAGACATCCTCCAAAAGGGTCTCACTGAGACAGATACCTGGTGTCAAAACAATGGCCTCAAGCTAAATGGCAAAAAGTGCATAGTCATCCTTTTTGGAAAAAGTAAAGTACCCACAACCTAACACATAGGTGGTAGCCCCCTAAATACGGAAGATGAATTAAGGAATCTGGGGACCCAAGTAGATAGTAATCTCTCCTTTGATAATCACATTGCCAAAGTGGTTAGAAAATCCTTCTATGTGGCCCACATAATCACAAAAGGGTTTGCATCCAGATCAAAAGAGGTCATTGTGCCCTCTACGCATCACTCATCAGACCCATCATAGAGTACAACGCCCCATTTGGGATGTACCTTACAAGACACCTGCAACAGCTGGAAAGACCACAGAAGTACCTCACCAAGAGGATCACTGGCCTCAAACAGATGCCCAATGCAGCTCGACTGAAGAAACTCCAGCTGTATTTGGTTGCATACCGCCTACTCCGAGGTGATCCCTGCCTGACATACAAGGCCATGTCCAACCCAGAATTGATGGACATGCTCCACCTAAAGAAAACCATATCCCCTCGAGCCGCACACTCTAGAGATCTAAACCTCACCACAACAATAAATAGGATGTGCTGGAAGGATAGATTCCTGTCCCAGAGACTTCCCATGCTCTGGAACAAGATTCCAGTCTGCATTAGGCAGAGCTCCTCACTAACACTCTTCATGAGAAACCTTGATGAGTGGATGGAAAACAGAAAGTTTACCCAGAGGATCAGTTCAGTGGCTATGCTGGACAGAGGCACAGGGAACTAATATAATTTTGCAGCTTGGGCAGCATTATCCTTTAGCATGGGGGATTTGAAACTTTACACCTCAGTCTTAAGTAACATGAAGTTTGCTTTTGAAAAGTTTCTCATGGTGGTTTATTTGACCAGGGGTGGGGGAAGAATGTGGATATCCAGAGTGATTAATTTATGGTCATATCTAACCAGTGAGGTGTTGACCTTCAGTGTGGAACACCGGTCGCCCATGTTGGTGATGACCAGGTCCAATATGTTGCCACCTCTGGTGGAGGTGCTGACCAGTTGATCCAGGGCATTTGAGTTTATAAATTCTAGGAAATGTTGGGCAAGGGAGTTAGTACTTGAGTAGTTCTCCCAGTTAATGTTTGGGTAATTGAAATCACCCAATATCAGGGTGTTTGGTAGGACCTTTATGTTTCCCAGTGTTTTCAGAAATGCAGAATGGGGATCCTGGGACATGGTGGGTGATCCGTAGCAAGCTACAACTTGAACTGCAGTTCTGCCTGTTGTTAGTTGCACGTGGATGATCTCTGAAGCATCGTGCTGTGCCACTAACCTGGAGGTGTGGGTATCCTTGATGAATATGGATACGCCCCTGCCTTTTGTATTTCAGTCCGGGTTTTGTGGCTGAAATGCATGGTATGAGCTGTAGCCTGGTAGTGCTGGGGTGCTCTCTGATGCCTAAAACCAGGTTTCTGTTACTGCACATATATCAATTTTCTCCGTACTGAGGAGTGCCTCAAGTGCATGCATTTTGAGGTTTAGACTTCTGTCATTGAGAAGCATTACCCTCAATTTTTTGTTACTTGTGCTATTTACGGCGGTGGGTTTGTCTTTTGAGCCTTGCCTAAAAAAGGCACTATGGTGGTGGCAAGAGCCTTGGCCAGTATTCAAAAGCCTAAGGGTGACAGGCGCAAGCTGTCTCAAGCGAAGCAGAGTGGCTTGTTGAGCATGTCATCCCAAGCTGACAGACACTGGATCCCCTTTGAATGACACCAGAAGCTTAGCCAATTGTTGAAATTGATAATTTTTTTCTTTATACTGTAGTATCATTCTTGGTAAGGGCAGGATGCTATTCAGGGTCAGGGTCATACCAGCCTGGGCTACATGCTCTTCCATGTCTCATTTCATGTAGTCCAGGGAGGTACGGCTCAGGTCATTCACACCAACATGTACAATGACATAGTCATATTTGTACTTGTTCTGCAGTGTATGTGCTTGTGTTAAGTGGTGGATCCTGACACCCAACAGGCAGCTAACAGTGACCTTCTTCTTGTTCAGCCTAGTGAGTGGGACGTCAGTGTGCCTGACTATAGAGTCACCTATTACTAGCGTGTTGGGTATGTTATTTTGTGGTAATACAAATTAACGTATCACAAGTTTATTATCACAAGACACGTTTTTGTCTCACCAAAATGGGAAACGTCTTCAGAAAGAATATGTAATGTCAACCCGGATCACTGTTTTCAGTTTTTAGCTATCGATCAGGTAGGATGTGACATTAGAGGTGGCCCAACTTCTATTCAATTAGAGTGCCGAGAACTGGAATGGCAGCTTCTCTTGAACGCTTTTTGTGTCCCGGGTTTGAACAACAATTGTAATATTTCTTGTCTGTTGAAACTGAGGAGTGTTTTAAGATAACTAATTACTTCTAAAAATGTTTTTGAAAACCAGTATAAAAGTTTTTATTAGTCTCTTATGGACACATTGTCTAGGTCAGTCATACACTGACTAATCAACTGAGACTTTGTGTTTCAATACTAGTATTTTGCGTATTTTACTTACTTGAGTATAGATTATTATGTGAATAGTCAAAAGTATATTTTACAATTTATTAATTTAATATTGTATGTATCTGTTACGCTTGAATTTATTTAATGACGTAATTGAGTCTCCTGCTTTGTTTGTTCAGGTGCTCACAGTTGCTTGTACCTTTAATTTTGTGTGAGTTTCTGATTGGTCAATAGCACTGAACTGCCTCTGGGTGGAACTTTTTAAAATTTTAAAAGTTTCTAGTGACATTTTTTTTTTGCATATTCTTTCTGAAGAAGTTTCCCATTTTGGTGAGATGAAAACGTGTCTTGTGATAATAAACTTGTGATACGTTAATTTGTATTACCACCTATTACTGTGTGGCTTTATATACTTTTGGACTGCTTGGCTCCTTTCGTCTATCTGTTTGAGTTTACGGAGTTTTGGTTTTGTCGTTCTTGGTTCCTGGATTGTTCATAATGGTGATGGGAGTTTCTGGCAGCCCAAAGAGTCCTAACTTATTTGGAACGGGTAACCAAGCAGAAATGTCACAATTGACAACTATTTTGTGTTCGTTAAATCAGCGTATTGACACATTAACCAACCGCTTGGACACAGCTGATAAGAACTTCAACGGAATCGTTTCTAGGTGTCACGTTAATCCAGTTCTCCATAATCCACAAAACGACCATCCGTCGAACAGTGCAGTCAGCGAACAGGCAGGACTGAGTTCTAGTCCACTACCATTTCCTTTGGGACAACCTGTTCATCAACTGGAGTCTCGTCCTGCCATTTCAGCTTCCAATAATCGAGAAGATGGTTTAGGGCTTATTGGCGTTCCACCGTTCCTTAAATGGGTGAACAACACTGGTCGTCTAACTACAGGTTTTACCCTTAACATGGATTGACCAGCCTCGCCATCTCTATCTTCACCAGTGAGTACGCATATTATTTCTGACAAACTTAAACTTTTAGATTCTAAACTGTTGAAAGTCAAGAAACTGCAACTTGAAGTTATTTATTTCAATCAATGTTTAGAAGAAAAGTTAGTTCCTAAAGGGTTACGTTACCACCAGCTACCAACAGGGTTGATACCTGAATCCCCCTTTCATAAAGAGTTACTTGACCTCTTTAATTCTTTTGGTTTCTCTGTTATGCAATGTATCATTAAACATTATTCTGCTCAAATTGAGTGTATGACTGCTGAAGTCGACGAACTTGACAAGGACATTAAAATTAACGCTGATTTTTCTAGGTACAAGTTCGACTACGAAAGAGTTTTTTCCAGTATAGATCACTTACTGGACAAACTCAAAACAAACAAAATCAAGAAACTAAACAGAGATCGTTTAGCTTACTCTAACGGGTCGGCGTATCCTAAACCACAAATTGCTCAAGTTTGGAACAGTAGAAATCTTACCAATGGTTTCCAGCATTCAAATTCTTCCACTAAGCTAGACAGTACCAACGAAATTAATGTTGGAACATTGATTAACAATGCCCAAGACTCTGAACCTTTAAGGCATAGTGAGAGACTTCAGTCTATTAATAACAACAACAACAGTAACAACAAGAACACCTGTCAGCCTGTACATGATATCAATCCACATGTACAACAACAGGTTTTTTTACCAAGGTGCCAAACCCAAGAATCTACCAAAACCACAGCGGTCTCAGAACCAGAAGAAGAAGTCATGGAACACCAGGAGAAAGAGATGATTGACTTCGATCCATCTAGTGGTTCCACTAAGCCGATTATACTGAAAAATAGTAATGGTTACTTTAACATATGCAATTTTTCATCCATCCGTATTAATTCAGACTTAGTGGACTTGTTAACAAAGGGTAACATCTTTGTTCCCAGTTTCAATATGAACTTAGCTAAGACCCTAATGGATTTGAAATGGTACGTCAGGAAATCAAACCTCTATTTCCTGTTAGGTAATCATGACACTCCTTATGTTTCATTTAAGCCTTTAAGCACATTCAACCCACCACTACACCCCTTACTATATATTTTTGAGAATGTTTGTGAACTTGACATAAGAAGTATTGTACACACACGCGTAAGTCAAGGCACTATTCTAAACTCCACAATACTAGTCTTGAACAACATCAAGAACTGAACCTGATTAGATCTAGTATGGTACGGTGTGTTAAGCCAGATAAAGGGGGAGGCTTAGTCATTTTTGACACTAATGACTACATTAATGGAATGGAGGCGCTTCTCGACAATCCAGCTTACTCTAAAGCATCTCTCAATGAATATAATGTAGCGTTGAGAAGAGTAAAAGGTTACTTTAGGGATTTATTTATCGAATCTAAAATTGATTTGGATACTTATAACTATATTAACATTCCGTTCCCAAAGTTACCTATTATGTTCGGAATTCCTAAAATCCACAAGGATATTTTAAATCCACCAATAAGACCTCTCATTGATGGCAGAACATCTTTAACATACCCTTGTGCTAAACTGGTAGATTCCATTCTCCAGAGATACTTGAAAAGGATACCACAAATCTGTAAAGATTCATGGTCACTTTTAGAGAGCCTGAACAATTTAGCTATAGACCACCACTCTAACTTTTTGACCATTGATGTCGTAGATCTATATACTTCCATCCCTCATATGGAAGCAACTGAATGGGTCATTTTAATTTTGAAACATATGGACGTTTCTAATAATGATATTTATGTGGTGTCAGAACTATTGGATATTATTCTCACTAATAATTTCTTCACTTTTAACAACCAGTTTTTCTTGCAGAAACAATGGGTAGCAATGGGCTCCCCCTGTGGAGCAAGTTTGGCTAATCTGTTTGTTGCCTATTGGGAAAAATGTTTCATACTAGACAAACCAGAAATATCTAAATCTTTGGTTTACTACACAAGATTTCTGGATGATATATTCATCATTTTTAGAGGCAACAGCAAAGAAGCTGATAGGTTTATTGAATACCTTAACTCTACTACTTCGTTCCTTAAATTTACATACCAATTTGGTACAAATTATATTGACTATTTGGACGTCAAACTAACTAGAGTACCTAACAACAAATTATGCTCCACTATTTATAGGAAGTCAACGTACTGTAATTCTTTTTTACATTTTTCTAGTTCGCATCCTTTTAAACAGAAATGCTCTATTGTAAAAGGCCAACTAGTTAGAGCAGCTAGGATGTGTTCTACAGACAATGACTTCCTAGGAGAATGTGACCTATTAGAGAGCATGTTTGTGAGCAGGGGTTACCCTTCTCAACTTATTCAAGAGTTAATCTCGGAAGTAAGGAACAAGCGAGAGTTAGGTTTACTCAATCCTATTTTGTCTGGTACCGGTAGTTTTCACACAGTACCGGCTTCAGTTGTTGAGGTAAATAGTGACTTTCATCTTTTGAATAGTCTTACTAATTTTTGTTCAGGCAACAGAGTAAGCTCTGAAACGGTACCAACAGGCATAGATCAACAATATAGGCATAGTTTTATCACTTCATTTAATAATGATAGTGTGCAGATTAAATTCTTGCTACGCAACAATTGGCACCTACTATCTAAGGACAGTTTACTAATTGAGAAAATTGGTTCTTTACCAGTTATTATTTACAGGAGAGGTCCGAACTTGAAAAGTCTTTTGAAACGTAAACTATTTAAGTCCAACAATAGATCTAGTGGTTTTTCCCCTTGTGGTGCTTGTAGTATGTGTCAACATGTAAAAAGAAGTAACCACTTCGAGTTAGCTAATAAGAAATATTTTATCAAGCACAAACTTGACTGCAACTCAAAAAGTTTAGTGTACTTAGCTATGTGCAAAATTTGTAACGCTTTTTACGTAGGAAAGACCGACCGTAGATTCCGAGATAGGATTTATGTGCACATTTACGCTATCTCAAAAAATAAGTGCGACAATGCGCTAGCTAAACATATTAATGTCATCCCGGATCACTGTTTTCAGTTTTTAGCTATAGATCAGGTAGGATGTGACATTAGAGGTGACCCAACTTCTATTCAATTAGAGTGCTGAGAGCTGGAATGGCAGCTTCTCTTGAACGCTTTTTGTGTCCCGGGTTTGAACGACAATTGTAATATTTCTTGTCTGTTGAAACTGAGGAGTGTTTTAAGATAACTAATTACTTCTAAAAATGTTTTTGAAAACCAGTATAAAAGTTTTTATTAGTCTTTTATGGACACATTGTCTAGGTCAGTCATACACTGACTAATCAACAGAGACTTTGTGTTTCAATACTAGTATTTTGCTTAAGTTACTTACTTGAGTATAGATTATTATGTGAATAGTCAAAAGTATATTTTACAATTTATTAATTTAATATTGTATGTATCTGTTAAGTTTGAATTTATTTAATGACGTAATTGAGTCTCCTGCTTTGTTTGTTAAGGTGCTCGCAGTTGCTTGTACCTTTAATTTTGTGTGAGTTTCTGATTGGTCAATAGCACTGAACTGCCTCTGAGCAGAACTTTTTAAAATTTTAAAAGTTTCTAGTGACATTTTTTTACATATTCTTTCTGAAGAAGTTTCCCATTTTGGTGAGGCGAAAACGTGCCTTGTGATAATAAACTTGTGATACGTTAATTTGTATTACCACCTATTACTGTGTGGCTTTATCTACTTTTGGACTGCTTGGCTCCTTTCGTCTATCTATTTGAGTTTACGGAGTTTTGGTTTTGTCGTTCTTGGTTCCGGGTATGTTATTTTGCCTTAAGGGCTTTGATTGCATGGCACACTGGTTTTGTGAAGTATGTGTTTCATGGTTTGTGTTGGGGAATGGCGGTTGCTTGGATGTCTGCTTTGGAGGGCTCTGCTGCTTTTGCAGATTTTTATTTTAGTTTTAAACAAGTAAAACAAGGAAAAGGCCAACAGTGAGCCTTTTTCCAGCAATCCCCAAGTCAGATGAGTGCTTAGATGCACAGTTTTGCCATAAGGGAAGAGGGGGCCTTCTTAATGTAAAAGGGCTAATTTTAGTGCTCCAATGATACCAAACAGTCTAGATTCAGCAATCCTGAATCAAGCCTATGCTATAAAATGCAAAAGTCCCAGAAATCCAGAGTGCAGAAAATCACAATCACAACAGAAGAACAAACATTTTAAGTAAAGCAGCAATGCAGTAGAATACTCCAAGAAGTGTCTAGACAACAAACCTTCCTAGTGTGAAATAAGTGGTCTGGAACCCAAGTGCTTAAACCAGAACTAAGACACTTTCAGAATAACAGACAAAATAAGCCTTCAGTCAGCAATTCCCAGCTTAGAAGTGTGTAGGCTATCCTCCCCTGCCACAACAGTCTGCACCACAAACCTTCCTAATGTAAAATAACTGGTTTGGAGGCCAAGTGCTTAAACCATAACAAACAGACTTACAGCCACAATAAGCATTTAATCAGCAATTCACAACTCAGACAGGCAGAGGCTACCCTCTCCTCCCACCAGAATGTAGACTACAATCTTCATAATGTAAGACAACTGACCTGAAACCCAAGTGCTTAAACCAAAACTAAACACTTGCAATCACAATTACAATGTAATGCAATACCAGACAGATGACGTAGACATGTCTTTTAATCTACCCACATACATCATATCATGGTTAGTAGGCTCTGTCTTGTCTTGATGAGAAAGCCCTGTGATCTGTCCAGCTGCTGCATGTGTCTGGTGAGTTTCCTGCATTACACTGTATTACTGTTCTGATGATTTTGATTACAGTGCAATTATACAATCCTGAGATCTGCATATGATGGCATGTCGTATGATGTGCACCATACGTATGCACTGGAAAACATTAAAAAGAAAAGTTATAAAGTAATGACACACATTGCAGTTCCTAACTTTGCAACCCTTACAAGAGAATACACTAGAAAGTACTGTCATGATGATGCTATCTAGCGTATCATTTGGCAATTCAAATATAACTCACAGGTACAATTATCAGTTCAAAAAACACAAATGCAGATTTACTAGGCACTAATGTAGCTATGCACCCTGTGCATCAGACACAAAGCTTTTGTATCCTTGATTACAAAAGGGAGAAAAGGATATTGCACAATTATCATCACTTGCACAGGGTGCTGGGGGGAGAAGAGGCCTATGCTGACACAAAAGGTCAGTGAGTGTGTGTGTGTGAGGGAGAAAGGGAAGCAGGAAGACTGGGTGTGTGCCTGTAGTAGTCCTCCATGAGAAAATGGTGTATCACAGTCTGCATGAACACAGTTAAGCTCAGTGCTAGTTCTGCATCTTGGTATGTTTTACAGATGTGAGCCATACATAGTAGAAATGGCAGTTCATCATTGCTACCCTGACCACAGGAGCTACCTCTGCCTGGAGTTGCACTGGCACCTCCATGCCCAAGGTCAAATGGAGTGCTGCTGCTTGACCATGACCAATGTCTGCTGGACATGCTCCCTTCACAGGAACACCCAGGACCATGATCCCATGCCCTGCCATGTCTGGGTTGGACAGCACAGTCACTGACAGAGCAGTGGAAGTACTGTCACTACAGGAGCATGATCAGGAAAGGCCATGTTGGCTCTCAGCAGATGTTGTGGCTGACCTATGCCCATGAGGACACAGTTCCCATCCCAGCAGATGTTCCATCACAGACACTGCTCATTCCATGACACTCCCCTCTGTCCATCACAGACACCCCTCATTCCAAAGTGTCATTCATCTGATTCAGGGAATCAGAGACATGATGGAGGAAGTCATGCATGTCAAATTGTACCACATCCACAACCCTGAACATTTGTCTGGAGCACATTTCTGAATGTGCCTGTGCCTCCATGATGGCCCTAAACATACACTGAGTGACACGGGAAGAGACACCTGCAGCAGATGGAGGAGAGACAGCAGATCCCCCCTGAAAACCACTATCAACCCTCCTGTGTGGCATCTCACCAACACTTTGGCTATGGCCAGGCTCAACAGGCACTAAAGCCACAGTAGCAACACTTCCCTGCTCAATGTCATCATCTTCCATCTGTCCTACATCTGTGGGATCAGTGGACTGGGTAGGTGTAGGCCAAGTGCCTGTGTCCAGGGAAAAAGAAGGCAGTGGCTGGATTTCAACTTTTGGGTCAGATTCAATCTGTGCACCCCCCAACTGTGCCACATTTTCTCCACCATCATTGTCAGTGTCTGATGAAACACTGACATCAGGTGGCACAGGGCCCACACACCCAGTATCACAATCACCTGTGATAAAAAAGGAGAAACACAGGCATGCATTCCAGCCCGGCACCAAACCGTCCATGGAAGGCACACACACACGCATCCACACCTAGGCCAGTTTAGAGTGTTCAATCTCCTTACAGCATGTCTTTGGGATGTGGGAGGAAACCAGAGCACCCCGAGGAAACCCACATGACCATAGGGAGGACATGCAGATGCCGCAAAGAAGGCACCCCAGCCAAGGATTGAACCGGAGAACCTCTTGCTGTGAGATGGCAACACTAACCACTGCACCACCATGGCCACCCACATTACAGCAATTCACCCAACAGGCCTAAAATGACACATTAGATTACTAGAAATTGATCTGCAGTACTGAAATAACTTGATTTGGCTTACCATCTGCAGGAAGCCTACATTGCTGGATTCCTGATGGTCCTGAAAGAAGTTAAGCAAGAGGTAAGGCCAACATCATCACATTTAACAGTAAGATAGGAGGTACTACATGTACTCCTATCAATCAGCATGATGTGTTACTTTTACAAGAACGTGGCTGTCAACTCCAAACTGAGCTTATCACTGTATGAATATTCAATCTCTCCTCCCAAAAACACAAGTGATACAGAAGTAACTTTTATTTCAATTGTTTTGCTATACAACAGTATTGAACTAGTCATATAACAAGCCTACATGGAAGCTCTTCCTGTTACTGAGAAGGAGTTGTACCCACATCAAGGACATATTGTGGGCCACTCTGCTGTGAGTTGTCCTGTGTTAGAAGATTCACCAGGAATTCCTCATTGTAGGTGAGAGGTGGCTCTGCAAAAGGCCCACCCCTGGTTACCCTCTGGTCTCAAGCAACAACAGCTGCACGCCTCCATTCAGATGTCGGCGTGTCAGTGGCCCTGTGGCTCACCTGCTCATAAGTACAGCTGTGGCTGCCCTCTGCAATTATGTTATCAGTGATTTGCTGCCATATCCTCAGCCTCTCTGGCATATTGAGATGCCCCTAACAGAGAGGGAAAGGACCATGTTGATGTAGCGCAACCACTATTATTGTGCTTTCTGCTTTACTGAAGGGGGGGGTCTGCACCTCAATGACATGTTTAGTCCTAAAACACAACAGAACGATAATACACATAACTATCACATAACTAAAAAGTAACTGTTACCAGATTAAACAGTTAAGGTAGGCAGTTATTAGTACCCACTGGAAAAACATAACACATATATGACATATGTGAAATACTAACAACAGGCAGGATGCAAAACTAGGACAGTAGCAAGGGCAACATATCCTTGTATGTGCCATAGTAGAAACTCAACTGTGCCCCCCCCAAAAAAAGACTAGTCCATTCTAGTTTGTGACATAACAGTAACTTCTCATTGCTTCCCCATCCACTAAACAACAGGCACATGAACAATTTTGCTAATAAAACACATTAGAAATGCTAAACATGCATTCAAAAGACCTGCTCCAGAAACATTTGTACATATCTATCACGCAGCATTCTATTTTCATGTATTGTCAATCATTTGTACCTCTGAAATGGCTTGACAGACATGGCCACGCCATCAGTACACTTCTAATCAATGCATATAGGCTTTGTTTCACATTATTCATTAATATATTCCATCATATGCATTATGTAGGTAAAAAAAATGACAGCATACCTGCTGGAGTTCAATACTCCTCAGTAAAGATAGCTTGGAAAACAGTTTGCTTCGCTGAATATGTAGCAAGTACCCTCACCATCAGTTCGGCTAGTTACACCTTTGCCTTTTTATAATGGAGCAGATTATTAATGGACAGCACTGTCTAGGCTGTGTTTCAGAAATGCTAATTACAGCATAAGCAGCTGAATTACATGCTAATCAACTGATCTGGTGGAGCTTTTCATAAAGTTAGACTCCATGCTGGTTTTTCCTGTGAATTTCAAAAGTCGTGGAGGATAGATAGAGAAAGTCTACAGAGAAAGAATGTTAGGAGCTGCTGCTGCTGCTTAACTCCATTTGCATTGCTACAGGCTGCAGGCAATGCTGCTGCTGCCAACAGGCCTAGGCTGAGACAGACAAGAGTTTTTAGGCCACATTTACCTTATAACAACATGCATAACATGGACATTGTAGAGTGCTACAGAGTGAACAGGGACACAATACAGAAACCCTGCAACCTCTGCCAGCCTCAACTTAGAGCCACAACCTGTACTTCCCCATGTATTGACTGTACTGCTTGCATCACAGTCAGCCTTGAACTAAAAGTGTGTTATCTGCTGCAATTAGAAGGTAAGACCTGAACATGTACTGTATTGTATAATATTATGACATGTCCTTGTATTTCATCACTTGATATAGTAAGCAACTACATGGTGGGAGATTTGTACAGAAATTAATGTCACGTGACAGCAGAAAGTTATTTGACTTGTATGTGTCCATTAGCAAGCAGTAGGCCTCAGGCCTCAAAGATTCACACACACACTGATGCCTACCTAATGTAATGATGATCACTGCCTGCCCTCAGTTTAGCTCAATATGTTTGAAATGGGAAATCATAACAGGGAAGTTCTAAAGTAATGGGACACATAGCAGTTTTCGGCTTCATAACCCACAAGATCAAACCTGCAGGATGCAAAACAAGGAGAGTACCAAAAGCAACATAGCCTTGTGTGTGCCATAACAGCAGCTTGGCCTGACTCCACTCCCCTTGAAAGAACATTATACCCTTGCATGTTCTATGGCAGGAACCCACCTTTGCTCCCCACCCCCAAAACGGCAGTCTGTGCTTGTTTGTGGCATCCAACCTTCCATTAATTTGATGGCAATTTCATATTATATTGTCCCCAGTGAATATCCTCACATATTTGAAGGGAATGATATAGACTAGTTTACACACTGCATATCTCTCAGTACTGGTCAGATAACTGATGAACGACCATGAAACACAAAAAGGTAGGACATATGCGAACCTACACAGAGATTATTGTATCACACGGTTACATTTTGACAATAGGAGAATTTAAGCCTTTACTTAGAATATACCCTAATATGTTTAAGGTGCCCACTGGAATAGAGAATAGCAGACACTTAGATATTATGATGTTGTACATGAATGTTAGGAGTTTTATAGGAAAGATGGAGGAATAGATATGTGCTTTAAATATTATTAAACCTGTTGCTGCCATGATGACACAGTGTATTCTTGCTGAAATTTCTAGAACGTGAATTGTACTCCATGGAACATTGGCACTATATTTAGTGAGAAGGCTATATAATAAGTATGATATTGTACTCCCTAATGAAATGCTGGCACTCTAACTGCTGAATGCTGAAAAAGGCTGTTCTTTTGGCCATTCGGTTTCTGTATTTTGCGACTTGCTCAAGCAGGTCCCAATATATGGTTACATATTGTGGTACTTCAGAGTATTCCCTCTATAGCAAGGTACAACAATCTCAGAGTTAGTATATATACACAAGAGACATGTCAGGACATAGCCTTCCATGTCAGGGGCCTGCTTAAATTATATGACATGTTTTGACTTTCTCAATACTTCATTTAAAATTAACATTTATTTAAATTGTGAGACTCATAAGTACAGATCTCATACTTCTGGTAGGGAGTCATTCATCCCATAGACATGGATGCAGGAGTCTGATTTTGATTATGGAATGAATGGGTAATCCTGTTTTTTCAGTCACTGAGGTGTGCATCTAAAAGAGCAGGAGATGTTCATCTTTAGATCACTGTTGCAGCAAACTAAGATATATGGGAAGTCCTGCCAAGGAGTGGACCAGCCTGCCAGCTTTCAAAGCTTTAGGGAATCTTCCACACACCCCAGCCACTGTCCTCCATGAGGGAAACAGGATAGAATCAGTTGATAGGGTGCCAAAACTTCATAGGTGAATACTAGGCTAACTGCCCTGAAGGGCCATGTTAAGCCTAGACAATAACCCAATGTCAGAATCAAACCCTGTACCTTGTGCTTATGAGAAAAATAGCTTAACCACTATGCCAAAAAGACAAGAAGAAAAATGCTGTTCTTCATTGTGAGGTAGAAATGAAATAGTACACACTACTTTCTGAATGCTGCACCCAGAAAATAGTGTATAAATGCATCTGCCCATTCCCACATGAGGGGAAGAAGCCACAGGCACTGATGAGATATGAATTCATGACCCCTGGTTTACAAGACCAGTGTTCCATACCCCAAGCTACAGAACAGAACTTTCTTGCCACCAAAGAATGTATCATCTGCAGACTTTGGGAGATCAATGATCTGCTAGTATTTCACTAAAGTTGGTAATACCTTCCACTTCATAATTTTTTGTGAAGATAACATTCTTTTTTCTCAGAAATATTTGCTAAAGGCCAGAAAAGGTATTTTTAGTGGTTGCCACTTAAAGTTCTACCTGAAATCTGACATCTTCTGTCATGGTTTCTGGTTAGAAATGTTTGCCAAATAATTACTGATTTTTGTGAGAAAATGTTTTACCTTTTGGTCACACTTTTGGCTTTGGGCTAGAACTTTATGTTTTGGGGGTTGTCATTAAAAGTGTTTACCTCAAAACGTATTTTTCTTGTCAGGAGGTTTCACTGACTTTCCTAAGCTCTGCTACTCACTTGAAAAACACCTTTCTTGATAGACAGATGGCCCTGTGTCCCTGTGGGGAGTTCCTTGTTATTTATTATATTTTGTGAGGAAAATTTTACTTTTCTGTCAAAAAGTATTGTTAGGGACAGGATCTAGTGTGCTTGGTGGTTGTCACTAAAACATCTTACCTCAGACCTTAACTTTTCTATCAGGAGGTAACATTGCCACATCAACAATCCACTAGCCATTTGTAGACATCTTTTTTGGTAGACAGAGATCATTGGTCCTTGTAATTTGATCAGTCCTTCCCTGAGCCTCAAGAATAGAAAAGTTATCAGTTGACTTTGGTTTTGACTCTGGCTTCCCCTTCAGCCACTGATGGGTGACTCTGCTGAAGCCATCTGCCATTCCTCAGACTGCTCTTTACTTTCTCTTGGTTCCTCTGGTGCTGCTCCTTGGTAAGCTTCTAAGGACCAGAAGGCAGGCATGTTCTCTATGCCTTTTCAGTTGCCTTGAGTAAGGGAAAATCACTCTTGCCAGCATCTGGGAAGGAACCGGGTGATGCTCCTTCACCAAGCCTCTTTGAGGAGCTTCATTCATGCAGAAGAGATCGACCTAGATACTGCTGTTTTTCTGGGGTCTGCCAGAAAAAGAAGACATTAAGTTAGACATTATCTTATCTTAAACCAGATAAGGAGGATTGTCTGGTCTTTACAAAAGGTTTATTTAAAGACTTTTGGTCTTTACTTGCCAAGTCTTCCCCTCATTTAAAAGGAGAATGTGTCTCTCTCTCTCTCTTTCTCTCTCTGTCTCCCATATTCTAATCCCCACCCTGAAAGACAAGATTTAGATTTAGACTGTGTTTCTCAAATTCCTATTCCACAATATGCTACTACATGCAAGTGATCACATCTGTTTCCCACACACCTCATAGAAGAGAGCAACAACTATGCAAGAATTCTGTGCAATAGCACACTTTCCTGAAGTGTTCAGGGGCCATAGATTGCACACACATAGAAATAAAAGCCCTACCAGGGGAACAAGGAGGGAGGTACATCAACAGAAAAGGTTTCCACTCTATAACAGGATGTCTGTAATGCCAAAGGGAACATCTGCAATGTCTGTGCAGATAACCCAGGCAGTTTCCATGACTCATATATATGGCACACCTATGGCACACCTGTGTGCTGTACATCAGATTTGCTATGGGTGACATTCCTCAAAGGCATCCTATTGGAGGATGCAGGTTATGCGCTGGAGCCCTGGCTTGTGACACCCATGAGAAACCCACACAACCCAAATGAGCAAGGATACAACGAGGCCCACACTCAAACTAGGAATACTATACAATGTGTGTTTTGATTGCTTAAGTCAGGGTACCAGTGTCTAGACACATCAGAAGATGCACTGCAGTACGATCCAGGTACTTCTGCTGAAATGCTTACAATATGCACCATGTTACACAACATAATTCTAAGTAAATAGCTTCAACAAGGACAGTAAGGGGCAGGACCACAGTTTCAAGGACAACAGGCAGGGCCAGCAGCAGGTACAGATAAGTTGCCTGAAAGGGAACCACCAGCTGCAGATGTTGTTGGCAGATAGATCAGTGCACAGTATGCCTTGGTATGTCTAACAGACAAAGGATAACACTCACAGTCAGTACCTAGGTCAAAGCCTAAGATCCCGCTCGCATACACATTTAAAAACTGATGCCTGTCAGTCTCCACAACCTTTGCTTACCCATGTAATGACTGTGTTCTGAACATCAAACAGGGATACCCCCAAAGACACAATTTGTACCTGCAGTAATGGCAAAATAAGTATGGACCCTATAAAGAAAATAAAAACTTAAATAACTGATTACTCTCATATGGAAATATGTATATGCCTCCAAACAGAGAATTTGTCTGAGGTATACAGTTATGTCAGTAATATCTCCTATGTCTGAATTTTATACATAGTAGACACTTGCCAACAGCAATATGGCACAAGAAATAGAATCTCAAACACTTGTGTGAACTACACTCAGTAGTCATGGCAAACAGCAACAAAGAACGACCAAAACAAACAGTTAAAATAAACACAATACCGTCTGGCTATACTTTCAAATCATAAGCGTTTCATTCACAACTTTGTTAAAATGATTAAAATTTTCTTTAGCACAAATGTATTAAGTGGTAAATGCATTGACAATGAATAAAAGAACAATATGCAAAAATCATATAATAAAATTGTAATCACCTAATCGCAGTAAGATTGGTTACATTTAAATATGGTTTCTATCGAAAAATCACGTAAATAAAATATATTTACCGACATTATTAAATGATTATAATAATGTGTATTAATATGTATAAAATACTGTGTAACTAATTATGAATAAAATAAAATCTGTATATCACAAATAAACATAAAATACATTATCATATAATATATAGTTCCATCTAGTAGTTAAACAAAAATAAATATATATGTGTAATAATTAAAAATTATTGTATATAATATACACTAAAAGCAGGTCCTATCAAATAAAATAATAACATTCAAATAAGTGAAACACTGATTAAATTTAGCTAAATGTGAATAAATATTTATTATACTTTTACTCTTTATAAAATGAATTATTTTAAACAGTATGCATATATATTGATACATTTCATATGTATATATATTATATAAATTTTGTGTTGTGGGTTACCGTTTTTTTTGTTATTTATTATTTTTTTATACTACAATAGCAGGTACACATGCTTTATCTTTTATATATATATATTTATATTATTAATATATCATATTATATACAATCATGTTATACCAAGTTAGTTCTATTTAATGTTGTACATATTGCTGTTACATTTTATAATATTTATTGTATGCGTACAAGTCAGTCATATTATTGAAAATGATTCAATTATATATGCAACATTATTACAATGATTATTTTTTAGAATATACCTTGTTCTGTGTGTTTTTTTTGTTGTATATTATTTAAGAAATTGTGTGATTTTATTCTTGGCAAAATAGGTTTTCTTGGCCAAAGAACGTTTAAATATGCAGTTCATAGGCAGAGCAGTATCATTTATTGGATGTTGAATTATTAAAAAGCTATGCTGCTGGTTCTAGCTCTTTGTGTGCTATATGACCGCGTTCGCTTGTTCAGTTATTTTTGTTCATTTGTTTCACATTCGTTAGTCTACGCTTTTGTGGCTTATCTGGATTAAATGATTTTTTTTTCATCGATGGTGGTGTCTATCATTTATTTATTAATATTGGCTCCGCCGAGTATTTTGGGTGTTTTGTTCCATCCTGTTGTTGGTTTCATATGTCTGAATTTTATAATATACAGTTACATATTAGAACCCGTACTATACATCAAGCATTTCAATTGACCATCATCTATAAAACATGGAACAGGCCAATTATACCCTCATTTGTACAACTGTACCAAGAAGTAAGACCGAAGTACCTAATGCTTCCATTGCTTTAATGACAATGCTAACTGAGAAACAATGAGGTTCAACAATTAGAAAAGCAGTCATCCACAACTGAAAAGGAACAAGAAATCAAAAACATTTCCTCTGCAATACATATTAATAAATACAAGCTTGTGAATAACCAAGTTCTAGCTGTCAGCTGTGTGAATCAGACATGTATGCGACCCTAAGTCACAAAAGCATGTACAAAGGGCAGGTTACAGTCATCATTTGCACAGGGTAGGGGGATGGTAGGAAGCAAGGCTGACACCAAAGAAGTGAGTGTGTGCAAGTAAGAAATCCATGTATATATCTGAGTACACAGTGTTCAGGGCCAGTAATAACAGATGTACAGCACTTAATAGTACTGTTTAGGTAGCTTGCATGTGTGTGAGGTGGTATGAATATGTGATTTTTTTAATGTGTATCTCTGTCTGCATGAACACAATCAAGCACTGTGTTAGCACTACATCCTGGCATATCAGACAGGTGACAGCCAGTCAGTTCAGTGTTGTCACCCCTGACCACAAGAATAACCTCTACCAGGAGATGCACTGCTACTTCAACGACTATGGCTAGAAGTCAGTCACCTGAATGTGAGCGATGTCTGTTGGATGAGCTTTCTTCATGACTACATCCAGGACCACAATCCCATGGCCTACTGCATCTGGGTGTGGACACCACAATCACTGATGGTGCATTGGATGTAGTGTTATTATGGGAATGGGCTCTTGCACGGCCACGTCTGCTAACACCAGAAGATGCCCACCTACCCTCCCCAACAGACATTCCATCACATACACTGTCTAATCCAATGTGTCATTTATCCTGTCCAAGGAGTCACCCACATGGATCAGGGACTCATGCACATCAGAATGCACAGCATCTAGTACTCACACTATCTCTTCTGAGGCCCTGGTGGAATGTGCCTGTCCTTCCACTATGGCCCTACATATATGTCTGGTAGCACCTAATGACATACCGGCATCAAGAGGAAGGTTAACAGCAGGCCTTTTCCAAGCACTCCTACCAACTTTCATGTGTGGCACCACACTCTCACAATTGCTGTGGGGAGAAGCTACTAGCTTTGTAATCAGAATAACCACACTACTCTGATCAACTGTGTCACCTTCAACCTGTCCTATATCAAGTGTCTGTGTTAGGGGCATGCATAGTACTGAATGTGTCTGAAATATGGGCAAGGGATGTAGGAACCACAACCTTAGTGTCAGAGTGACCCTCTTCACCCCCCCCAGACTGTGCCTGTTCATAACCACCATTATTGTCAGAGGCTACTGACACTCTGACATCTGGTGGTAGGAATTCCACAGTACCACTTTCAGAATCACTTATGATAAAAAATAAACACAACAAACAGAAATAGAGAATAAAACTGATCACATGTTTTACTTATATAAAAACTATGTTAAACTCTAACAGATGCTAAAGAGACACACAATTTGATATTATATAGATCTGAATCTACCTTATATATAGTAATAACAATAACCAAGTATGGGCTTACAATGTGCAAGTGGGCTGGTAGCCTGCAATCCAGATGCCCCTGTATGTGAGGAAGGAAAAGCAAAGAAGGCTGATATATCACAATGCAAAAAAAAAAAAAAAAAAAATTCCTCTTTGATTATGCAGATTAAAAATGTTCTCATACAAAAATGTAGTGAACAGTTGGATTCCTGCCCCAACACTCTCTCCTCTATTTCTCTATGACTGTGTCATCTCACTCACCTGTATCACTGGTTCTGTATGGATCAGATGTCTAAGCTATACCATATAAAGATATAACAATGACACTTGCATTTTGCATACCTGGATGGTCTGCTTGTGACACGCTGAGTCTGTCATCCACATCAGCACCTATTTTAAGAATTCTGTGTGAAAGTAATCCAGAGCTGTCTGGATCTCTGACAGTGGACAGGAACTCCTCTGTTTCAGTTAGTGGTGGTTCAGTAGCAGGACCACCTCCTGTAGCCATCTGTTTCCAGACAAATTGCAGCCACCCTGCATCAGGCAGAGGTTATCATATCACTTGTCTGGTGTCACGTCTGGGAGTAAGTTCTCCCATGCCATCAACACTGATGTCGTTGACCACCTGCCACCATATTCTGTCTTGGGCAGATTGGTCATTTCTACCTCTCTCTAACAGAAAATCTCCATGGTGATGCAAGGCCTGGATAATGACCTCATTTTCTACATCAGTGTATGGTGGCTTGTGGGGTACAGATTTCTTCTTGGGCGCCATATCCCTGTATGAAATGAAACAGAAAACAAACCCATAATTAAGTATAGAATACATAGACAAGATGGCTGTGAGCTCAGTTATTGTGTGAATGCATGTAGCCACCATGCACAGAACAATTTAAAAGCTAATGCTTCCTATGACTACACACAAGTTAGGATAACCCCCCCCTCCTCAAAATAAATAAATAAATAAAAATCAGTTAACAACAATATAAAACACTTCTGAAATACAGATAACGCATGTTTAACTGTGTAATACATCACAGCATTAGCAATATAAATTCCCAACACAGAATTAGATACGTATGACAACTATTATAAATGCCATCTCCATTGCTGTGGAGGGCAGTCAGGTAGAAATCCACAAATGAAGCACACTTTTTCTTTCTGGTAACACAGCTAAGAATGCCAGACCTTTCTACAAATTTATAATACTTGCTTTAGCAATAACTGTTCAAGCAACACAAATGCCGCCTGAAAATAGAGGTCATGTAGCATTCTGTGGCATATATTTTTTTCTAATACAGACATGGCTATGTCTAAAGAAAGGGATAAAGAAAAATCATTAAGGTAAAATAAATGCTTTTGAGTATCCAGAGCAATTCGCCTTTTAACAAACTTTTACAGCTTAAGGAACTATTTTGTTTGGCCTGTATTACACAGCTCATTCAAATGCATCCATCTGAAATATATTTTCAAAGAGAAATACTGACTTTTACATAGGAATGCATTACCAGGACTAATTAAAACCATACACACAGCCCTCTCTGAAGTGTATTTGCATTCAGCTAAGTTTCAGTTCTGAAGAAGTCTCCGTTGTGGGAGATGAAAGCGCTAAATCTGTTTTAAACTTGTTTGTTCGTTTGTTCAATTAAAGAAATTAGTTTTCACTATTTGTCACTCGTGGCTTATGCTTGGAAATATCACGGAGGTGTGTAGCGGACTAAAAGAGAGACAAAGGACAGCCTTTATAGTGCCGGACGTGGTGTGTGTATTTGTTTGTTAAACTTTCTTGGTTATAAGTTTCAGTTTTTGCATGCTTTATCCAGTGGGTTCTATTCCCAGCTGGTACACCAATATTTTAACATTGTGCAAGTCCTAACAACACAATATGTGATAATTCATACTCTTTCTCTTTCCAACCTGCAGGGATTAAATGCCATATCATTAAGCATTCCATTGTTGAACATTGGGACCTGTGCCAATGGGCTGAGCATCCCATATGGTAAAGCTCATTTCCATGATTCACACCTTTACTGCTATGTGATATAAGTAGTGTCAGTGTGTCTGTCAAGGAAATCATATACTTTTAATTGTGTAAATGCAGTTGGCAAGGATGTGCATCTTTGCATATCACCGGTTACCTGTGAGCTCTGAAACAGGTGCCAATTCAGACAAATTGTGTTAGCCTGATGTTTGAAGACATGGCTGGTGGCTGTGAGAATTGTGCTAAATTTAGAGCAAAATGTTGGCATGTCAAGGAGTCCAGGATATTTGCTGGACTTCTTGTGAAGTGCTACAGCCATAGGCTGCTGCAGGGGAATTATACTGAGTCTCAGTAAAAAGCTGAGGCTTGGAATAGATCAGCCAGGGCTGTCTGCAGTGCAACTGGCACGCCACACACTGGGGAACAATGTCATCACCACTATAGTGACCTTAAAAAGTGCAAGTAGGACCTCCTAAGCAAACAGGAAGCTAAATTTAGGACTGGTAACATCTCTCACTTGTGTAAGTATACTAACCCATTACCTATCTATATTATGGCTTTAGTGATCTAACCAGTTAATGCACGTACCCATTATGATGTCATATATATATATATATATATATATATATATATATATATATATATATATATATATATATATATATATATATATATATATATATATATATATATATATATATATATATATATATATATATATATATATATATATATATATAGATAGATATATATATATATATATATATATATATATATATATATATATATATTTTTTTTTTTCTTTTTATAATGTTCGGCTGCAGAGGAAATAGCTGCAAACCATGAGGTGCACCAGAAGAAATGAAGTTACCTCAGAGAGATAAGGGGTAAGTACGACTCAGGTTCAAATTCAAACCAGAAATTTATTTTCATTCCCTCATTCACTACCATCATGTTCATCTCAGCCGTGCATGCCTTCCCCAGTATATCTTGCCTCTTGCATTATTCAATGAGAACATCAGATTTAATGTGTGTGGGTTCAATACCCAAAAGCAGCAATTACTTTTTATTACTGGAGAAGTATTTATAAAATATTAACAGCAATAATAGTTCAGTCACAATTCACTTATGGTTACAGCAATTATTACATTTGAATGCACATATCCTGCCCATCATAGGGAAATAAAGGCCTCTCTTTGTTGTATCACAACAGTGAGATTTGTTTATTTTATATCACATTAGTATCTTTCCATCATATATGTATATGACAAAGGTGTACAATAGTAAATTACCATAACTGTTTATGTAAACATAGTTTATTAAAAATACATTAATGTGACATGCCATGTATATCTCTTTTTTTGTCTCTCCCACCTTATCTCTGTCTTTTTTTTTTTTCTTGGGGGGGGGGTTATAATTTATTAAGATTCTGCTGTTTGCATATGTTGCTGATGAAACATAAATGAGTAACAGCACTGAATGGTAGACTGAGCTATACCTCCATAGATGGCAACACAGACACTCAGCACTTTGGGTTAACAACCTGTCAGTGTTGCCTCCACAACTCCTACCCTACATACTCCAATGCTTCATGTAGCTCTTCCCTGACTTTTGCGTTAGTGGTTTCCTCTGGGAGCAGTACCAGTGGAGGTGACACTTTTGTCACTCAGCAGGAGCTAACAGGGCTGGTGGTGGATATAGGTACATAGGTAGGTACTAAGCTATCTGCCCGAAGGCATTTATAAGCCTAGCTGGAATATATTGGCTTTCTCTGCCCCCTTAGATTAGTTCTCTGTGCCTCTGTCCAGCAGAGCCATTGAAGTGAACCCTGGGGTAAACTTTCTGCTTCACATCCACTCGTCAAGGTTTCTCTTGAAGAGGGTTAGAGAGGAGTCTGCCTAATGTAGATTGGAATTTTGTTCCAGAGCATGGGAAGTCTCTGGGACAGGAATCTATTGGAATTTTGTTCCAGAGCATGGGAAGTCTCTGGGACAGGAATCTATTGGAATTTTGTTCCAGAGCATGAGAAGTCTCTGGGACAGGAATCTATCCCTCCAGCACATCCTATTTATTGTTGTAGTGAGGTTTAGGTCCCTGGAGTGTGTGGTTCAAGGGGATATGGTTTTCTTTAGGTGAAGCATGTCCATCAATTCTGGGTTGGACATGGCCTTGTATGTCAAGCAGAGATTACCTCTGAGTAGGTGGTATTGCAACAGAGTACAGCTGGAGTTTCTTCATTCGAGCTGCATAGGGCATCTACTTGAGGCCAGTGATCCTCTTGGTGAGGTACTTCTGTGGTCTTTCCAGTTGGTGCAGGTGTCTTGTAAGGTACATCTTAAATGGGGCATTGTACTCTATGATATGCCTGATGAGTGATGCATAGAGGGGCCCAATGACCTCTTTCGATCTGGATGCAAACCCTTTTGTGATTAGGTGGGCCACATAGAAGGATTTTCTAACCACTTTGGCAATGTGATTATCAAAGGAGAGGCTACTATCTACTTGAGTCCCTAGATCCCTTATTACGTCTTCCATATTTAAGGGGCTACCACCTATGTGATAGCTTGTGGGTACTTTGTTTTTTCCAAAGGGGATGACTATGCACTTTTTGGTATTTAGCTTGAGGCCATGGTTTTGACACCAGGTATCTGTCTCAGTGAGACCCTTTTGGAGGATGTCTGTGTCAGCCAGAGAGTCAATTATACCCCCTAGTTTGCAGTCATCTGTGAACTTGGTCAGCCATAGTCCTCCTGTGCTTGCCTGTACTCTGAGAAGTATATGCCGAACAGGAGGGGTCCGAAGACTGAGCCCTGGGGAACGCCATTTGTAACCAGTTTACAGTCAGACCTAGCTCCCACAACTCTTACCATGTGGGTTCTGTCCGTGAACCAGCTGGAAACCCATCTCGTGATGTAGGGGTTTATGTTTAGGCTTTTGAGCTTGTCTATAATACCTGAGTGGGGAATGGTGTCGAAGGCATTTGCGAGGTCTAGGTAGACTGTGTGGACCACCTTTCCCTCATCTATAGCCTTGGTAACTGTCTCAAAGAAGTCCACCAGGTTTAGGAGGCATGATCTGCCCTTAACAAAGCTGAACTGGGTAGGGTCCAGTATTTGGAGGTTACCAATGTCTCTGTTAATGAAATCCATGATGATGTGCTCCATAGCTTTGCAGACCAAGCTAGTCAGTCTTATAGGGCGATAGTTCCCAGGGCCTGTTGTGGCTCCACCTTTGTGGAGTGGAATAACCGTTGCTGTGCACCACTCTGTGGGTACATAGCCTGTGGAGAAGCTGAGTTTAAACAGTGTGTTTAGGTGAGGGGATAGTTCATCTTTGAGTTTGTGTAGGATGCAGCCTGGGACACTGTCTGGTCCCATTGATGCTGTGTTTTTGGCTTTGGAGAGGGCTGTTTTAACCTGAGTGTCTGTGATTTCAGGGGCACTACATTCTCCTGGTATAGATATGGGCCCTTTTGGGGGTGAGGGGGGGTGAAGTTTGTACTGAACCTGTCTGCCAGGATGTTTGCTATATCTGTCAGTTCAGTGTATTTTGTGTCATTCTGCACTAACTCCAAGCAGATCTGAGAATTGCCACTTAGATTCTTGACATAGTTAAAGAATGCCTTGTGGTTATCTTTGGAGTCCATAGCAAATTTTCTTTCAAAGCTAGCCTTGGATGATTTTATGAGGGAATGTAGTTTCTTGCTGATACTGGTCAGGGATGTCTTCCCTTCTTGTGATTTTACTCTTTTCTGTACTAGTTTCCTCCTTCTATTGTATAGCTTGTTTATGGCAGGGGTCCACCAGACTGGTTACCTTTTCTTGGAGGAGTGAGTCTTGGTTTTGTTTGGGATAGCATGATCCATGCATTCTTGTAGGTGCCCATAGAATGCATTAGTAAAGGATTTTGCAGCTTGGACAGTGTTATCCTTTAGCATGGAGGCTATGAAACTTCCCACCTCGGTTTTAAGTAATGTGAAGTTTGCTTTTTAAAAGTTTTTCACTGTGGTTTCTTTGACCAGGGGTGGTGGCGGAATATGGATATCCAGAGTGATTAGTTTATGGTCAGATCTAACCAATGAGGGGTCGACATCCGGTGTGGAACACCAGTTGCCCATGTTGGTGATGACCAGGTCCAATATGTTGTCACTTCTGGTGGGGGTGTTGACCAGTTGATCCAGGGAGTTTGAGTTTATAAATTCTAGGAAATGTTGGGCAAGAGAGTTTGCACTTGAGTATTTCTCCCAGTTAATGTTTGGGTAATTGAAATCACCCAATATCAGGGTGTTTGGTAGGACCTTTATATTTCCCAGTGTTTCCAGGAATGCGGAGTGGGGGTCCTGGGACATGGTGGGTGATCTGTAGCAAGCTATAATTTGAATAGCAGTTTTGCCCATTGTTAGTTGCATGTGGATGATCTCTGAAACATCGTGCTGTGCCACTAACCTGGAGGTGTGGGTATCCTTCATGAATATGGATACTGCCCCGCCTTTTGCATTTCGGTCCGGGTTGTGGCCGAAATGTATGATAAGAGTTGTAGGCTGCTAGTGCTGGGGTGCTCTCTGGAGCCTTAAACCAGGTTTCTATTACTGAACATATATCGACGTTCTCCATACTGAGGAGTGCCTCGAGTACATGCATTTTGAGGTTTAGACTTCTAGCACTGAGTAGCATTACCCTCAGATTTTTGTTACTTGTGCTATTTACAGCGGTGGGTTTGTCTTTTGAGCCTTGCCTAAAAAAGGCACCATGGGGATGGCAAGAGCCTTGGCCAGTATTCGAAAGCCTAAGGGTGACAGGTGCAAGCTGTCTCTATGGAAGCAGCGTGGCTTGTTGAGTATGTCATCCCAGGCTGACAGACACTGAATCCCCTTTCAATGACACCAGAGGCTTAGCCAATTGTTGAAATTGATAAATTTTCTCTATACCATGGTATCATTCTGGGTGAGGGCAGGATGCTACTCAGGGTCACGGTCATACCGGCCTGGGTTACGTGATCAGATAGCTTCTCCATATCTCTTTTTATGTAGTCCTGGGAGGTCATTCACACCAACACTGACAATGACAGAGTCATATCTGTACTTGTTCTGAAGTGACCTGAGTACTTGTGTTATGTGGCGGATCCTGGCACCCGACATACAGCTAACAGTAACCTTTTCCTTGTTCAGCCTGGTGAGTGGGATGTCAGTGTGCTTGACTATAGCATCACCTATTACTACTAGTGTGTTGGGTGTTATTTTGCCTTAAGGGCTGTGACTGCATGGCACACTGGTTTTGTGGAGTATGTGTTTCATGGTTTGTGTTGGGGGTGAATGTTGCTTGGATGTCTGCTTTGGAGGTCTCTGTTTCTTTTGCAGATTTTTATTTAGAGCCTCTGAGTATGTTTTCGTGTATTTATGTGTGTTTTTAGCCGGTGCTGGTTTCATAGGTTTATGTGAGACTGGTGGTGTGATGCAAGTAATTCCCATCAAGGAGAAGGGCCTTGGTGAACACATTTGCAGGGTTGAAAAGGTCCTGTATCAGACCTAACAAAAAGCTCAATAAAGGCTAGTCTCAATCACATTCTTTAAAAGGGTAGTAGCTCAGCTCATTTCTGGCTTGTTATCTTGTTGAAACATGGTCCCTGGCCAACGTTGGCTCATTCACCTGTAAATGTTGTGGAGTTAAGTGGGGAAAGAGTGACTGCAGGCAGTGTGTAATGATTTTTTTTTAATTTAAAAGAGTATAATTTAAAATCTGTTTGTGTGTCTGCAGTGGTGCAGCAGTTAGTGTTGTCACCTCACAGCAAGAGGTTTTCAGCTGGCATGCCTTATGTGTGGAATTTGCATATCCTCCCTGCGATCACTTGAGCTTCCTTCAGGTGCTCCAGTTTCCTCCCACATTCCAAAGACATGCAATGAGTGGATTTGGCACTCTAAATTGGCCATAGTTGAAAGTGTGTGCGTGAGTGAGTGGTGCAAATGAATTACCACGGCAGGGCTAGCCACCTGGCGGGGTAAACCTTGGCTCGAAGTGACTGCCACTGCGGAAGTGACACCCCGACCCCATGTGCAAAATGGGAAAAGGGTTGAGAATGGATGGATGGATGCAATGTACATGGTCAGAAATGGCCCATATTCTTTCCCCTGTGTTCTACCATCTTCTTGCCAACCCCATTTTCACTGCTGTCCTATCCACCCCCTTTTCACACATTTAATCTGGTCAGAAAATAGATTCACATACAACACATGTGGTCAGAAATGACCTGTGAAACAGCCTTCACTTTATGTCTTCAGCATTTGCGAGGAGGTTGGCATGGCACAGCAATGCTGAGTGGCAGGGGACATTGTTTAACTTCTTATTGCGAAAGCTGAAGATTTCAATTTAATCTGCAGTGGCCCAGTTACTTTCATGCAATTTTTTTTTAAATTTGCTCCATTGTGAGAATACAGCATAAATGCAGACTTTAGGCAGTACTGTGAAACAGTTACTGTAACAGTTCTTATGTTGCTAGATGTAGTCAATTAGGAGTTCTTAAGTGGCTTGCTGAGAGAATTACCTTCTTTGTTGACTTATGTTTCTACATAGTGTCATGGG
Organism: Protopterus annectens; assembly: GCF_019279795.1. NCBI lineage: Eukaryota > Metazoa > Chordata > Ceratodontiformes > Protopteridae > Protopterus > Protopterus annectens. The sequence continues at coordinate 177,849,622 of NC_056734.1, forward strand.
ATTGATTACAGCTGTAGGTCAATGTATTAATCCCTGACATTTCATATTACTTTCATACATTTACCTGCAAATGTCTGTATTTCTTCCATGTACATCATTTTATTAACATACCATTTGAATATTACAGAAAGACATACTTTGCAAAAACATTGCAGCACCAACATGGAAAATCATTAAGCCAAACGTCCTGCTTACGTCTTTGTGATTGCTGTACTCCTACTCCTTATTTGTAGCTATAGCAAGTACTTTACTGTTCAGAACATGACACATTAATGATGATTTTATAATTGAGTACCACACCATACAGATGTTCCTACATGTCTCCCAAAATATATTGTTGCTATTCTTCTCTGCATCTGTCTCTAGCTCTCTTTCTCTATCTAGTCACACCTCCTGCTTCAATAAGTTGTTACTGTGCTTCAGTTCCATTATTTAAATGTTGTGCAGTAATAATCCCTTTGTGGTGTGATGAGATGATGTAGCTTCTTTATTCTGTATCATTATTCTTCCACCTTTGCATTTGTGCAATGTCGGGCAACAAATGCCAATAAGGCTAAATGCAAGTACACAGCTTATGGCAATAGCTTGTGATTTTATTGCCATTGGCCACATTACAAGCACTTATGATGAGCCAGCTCTACTTTTTTCACAAGGATTAGGTCCCTTTGAGAAATAGGCCTTCTTTTATGCTTAAACTGGTCTCAGAATTTACCATTAGTCAGTCTATCAGTCTCCATGTCTTCTTCCCTAACACCAAGAAGGAATGAGAAAAGATCCTTCCCACTCCAGATGTTCACAGGCAGCTCAGATGCTATCTAGACAAAAATTTGATCTTCAGAAAAGTTGATGCCATTTGTCTCCTATGAACTTACTAGGAAATGACAACGAGTATGAAAGCAGCTGATTTCTAGATGGTCGTCTCATGCTATTGTCTTTTGTTATACTAACAATAATAAACAATTACCAGACAGTATTAGGGGCCCATTCCATAAGTGATTTGTCTTCTTCAGTGGTGATCTAGAAAAGGAAGGACTCCAGAGGCATTCTAAAGGCAGCAGCTTGGTCCTTTGTGCATACTTTGACAAAGCACAACAAAATGTACTCCTTTTCCAGGTCCAGAGCAGGCTTTGTTAGGACCATTCTCTAGGGAGTCTTAGTTTATTGTTTTCCTCCTCCCCTTTTAGTTTCTAAGCTATGGCAAGCAACCCAAACACCTTAGACTACTGCAACACTGATCTAAATGCGGAATGAAATACAGTTGTGTAAGCAAGCTTACCATAACAATAGATGTTCTAAAACAACACCTTTGAAGTAGCCTCCCACCTCCCTCCAGCCCTCTTATTTTGGCACTTTGTTTCCTTTTATAATACCAAGGTCTGGATCTATATACATTAGTCAAAAAACAGAAAGTGCTTGCAGTAAACCAATAACAGGAAAAAAGCACAAAGGTTCCAAACTGGTAGTAGCACTCAACAGACTTTAATAAATACACAAACAAACATCCAAGATAAATGCTGACAAGCTCAAATTTACATTTTCGTCCCACAACTTCTTCAGATAAAATTTCTTCTCTAAGCCACCACCTTTATACAATCAGCAATTAATCTGCCTCACATAGCAACCTCTCCAGGTGACTTTCATGGGTCTCCTGGTTTGCGGCCCGCTCAGTTGCAGTTTTTACAAGATTAAGAACTACAAATAATAAATAAATCGATAAAATAAAAAAAATGTATATCAAACTATACTCTTTACCAGTTTTCTAGCCATACTAGGATAATAGGATCAGTAGTATCTGTAAATGTAGGGTTTTTTTTTTTTTTTTGGTCACACGCTTTAACAAAAGTGCTTTGTCAATAAAAGCGCTTTCATTAAAGTGTGTTCGGGTTTTATGGATTTGGACATTTGCTCAGTCGAGCAAATGTCCTAGATCTGTATGTATATATATATATATATATATATATATATATATATATATATATATGTGTGTATATATATATATATATCTATATATATATCTATATATATATATGTGTGTGTGCGTGTGTGTGCGTAGATATACACAGATATACAGCTATGATAGGAAAGAGCACGCAAGAATGACAGATGTTCACAGGCTATGCCAATGGAAGTGAGGAGACCAAGCAAGAAACATAAAACACATAGCATGCCCTTCCACCCCCCATGGGAAACATACACGCAAACAATGTAAAGAGTCCACTGCTCCCCAGACCACAGGCAGGATACAACCGGGGGGGTACACAGTGCACCCGTGAAGTCTAATCTTGGAACACAGACTGGAGCGTCCCTTGCGTGATACCCCAAAAATTGCCCAAACCTAAAGAAAGTGATAGACCAGCCATTTTGGCCGCAGTGTATACAGATTCGGAATACAAGGGTGGGGAACCCTGATGACCCATGGGCCAAGACAATTGTATGAAATGGGTCCCATGAAGTGAGAGTGGGCAGCGTGTAGTGGTGTGTCCAGAACAGACCAGGACCCAGAGTAAGGATGGGTGCTGTCGAGGAGGCAAGGGTGGATGAACTATGGGTAGCTTCTTATGGGTCTAGGTGTGCAGGTGTTGGCTGATGTGGGCCTATATGGACAGCCCTAGGGATGTAAGTGAATGTGTTCATTGGGCAGAGGCATCTTCCAACAAGCAGAGACATGCACTACAAGTCCCACTGCAGCAAAGTGTAATCTATATGTCAAGGAACGGAATAACCAGATGTAGACGTATTAATTTAAACGTATTTGTGTGCATATCTACCCATAGCGACATAGAGACAGCAAAATATAACTATACATATATGCAGACATATACTGCTATATCTGTATATAGTAATGTAAATAGATATATATATGTGACAGTAAATATACACATGTATATAGCTAAGATATGATACAACAGTTACGAGTAACATATGTTCACAGGCCGTGCATATGGGGGTGAGGGATCCAATAAACAAACATGTAACACGTAGCATCAACCCCCCCCCCCCCAGCTAGGCTGGTGAGACATACAGACATACAATAAAGGTAAACACACCACTGCTTCCCAGACACATGCAAGGTCTAATCTTGAAACATAGACATCAATGTCCCTTGTGGGATACCAAAAATTAATGATCGAAGCCAGTCCCGGTAATGACATATCAAACCAGGCTGTAGATGTACATGGACCAGTAGGTTGTGTAAGCCTGATAACCCATGGGTCGACACAACGTATGACATGTGTCCCAACACGGGGAGAGTGGGCAGTGTGTAGTTGTGTGTTTATACCCCACCAGCACCCACAGTAAGGATTAATGCTGTAGAGGAGTGGCAGGTGGGGGAACTATGAGTATGCAATTATGGGCCTAGGTGTGCAGGTGTTGGCTGGCAAAGTCATCTTCGGACAGACCCGGGGATATAAGTAATATTCCGAAATGGGCATAGCTGATGCCCATACCTGCCAAACCCTAAGAGCACATCCACTGGACAGGCCATAAACCATTGGGGGAATAAATAGGGACCATACCCTTGAAATGTCCCCGATTTCCAGGGACGTCGCTGATTTCGACTCAGTTTCTAACTCTGTCCCACTTAAACCCTCCTAAAACTAGTGACATTCTGAGGAAATGTGGTGAATTACACGTAATGGACACAACAATTAAGAGTCATAAACATCATTTACCGCAGAAAATGTGTATGAATACATATGCTCTGAGTCTGACAATGTGTCAGGTTAATAGCACCAATAATTTACATGTGTCCCTGATGCTGTTATCCTGTGTCCCTGATTCAGTTTGTATTTTCCCCAATCGTATGGGAGGTCTGATAGGGACAGAAAGCACATATTCCACTGACAACCTTAGAAAGATGATAGAATATTAGGTATGCAGTAGCATGACTCAGCTGAAGGATGTGGTTCCTAAACCCATTTACCTGTTTGTATTGAAGAGTCTCAGTTCCCATGTATTAGCCAGATGGGTGCAGATTGTAAGAGGAACACACCAATAATAGGAATCAAACCCTGGACAGGCCATGGATTCCACACAGTCGAACGGCATGCTGTCGCCTAATGGGCAGCCATTCCCAATACTGTAGGCATGTATTCCTATGTAATAGTCATCACAAGGTAATATAGTAGTCCTCACTCCAAACCAGGGGTGTGAGTGTCAGATGCAAACACCAATGTCAGTGCATTTGCATGTGCGGGAGCAAGCAGGTGTAAGCTTGTTTGGCCACCAGTATGCGAGTATTACACTGGTAAACCAATGTAGAGGGTAACTGAATGTAAGAAACTGTAACCAGAGGTTAGCATTGCTTAGCACCACACAAACCCATGCACACCTGCTCACAACTGCTATAATGTGCCTTAATCACTCCATATCCAATGGCCTTGTTCTGCCCTGCAACAAAATAAACAGCCTCTGCAAGACTCGAAACCAGGACCCTACACACACAGCTAATGTGATTTACCAATAAGCCATGGCAGATATACAGACATCGGACCTTATCACAAACATATCATCCAGTGCAGTCATTCAACAGTATAGGAAATGTATTCCATCATGTAGAGATGTATGTGTGAGTGTTTCTGTCCAGCATATAGGTACATACATATACAGAGATATATCAGGAACATACCATGTGACAACAAAGCATTACAAATGAATGAAAAGGAAACACCAGCGATGCCTGTATTATTTAGTGGTGTTGTCCTATGTAATATCAATACTCCCCAGACAGACATGTGTCATTCATACACACAAACATTTGTACATTGGCCGTATACATCACTCTGTGCATGTTATTTACATTAACACAACAGTTCCTGTCCAATCATTATGTGAGAACAGTACTCTTGCAAGGTGCTGTGTGTGACTTCATCATCATGATAAAGGTAAATGGGGTAACCAAAGAGGGACCGGTAGTGTTGTGTGTACAATGGGGTCATCCGCATCACGTGTACCTGGAACATTTAGGAGTCATGTGCATACTAGGATAGTACGCCTGAGAGACTGGGGTGAGGACAACAGGAGTATGTTGTGATGCATATTAAAAGGGTTACATGTGTCCAGTGGACACGTGTGTGAAATGGACAGCTATGTATGGGGCAAATGTTGTTCTAGGAACCAATTGGCCTTATGTTTCTGTAGGGTGAGAGTAGGATGTGCGGGAAGGAGAGTAGGTATGCCCGTGGAGGATAGGTATGGTAGGATGACAGACAGCACAGCATACAGGGTCAGTATGGGGGGATACACCTCAGATGGGGAAGGGTGTTTGGCATTCACAAGCCCATGAGCCCCCAGATGTAAACAGTGAGATGGAGGTCCCCAGCCATGGGCAGCCACCACTGCACCAAAACAGCTGCAAAAGTGGCAGTGTTTTGGGCTGGCTAGGAGGAGCAGCCTCATCCTGTAAATGCAACACTCTGCCCTTGAGCTGGCGTATCTGGCCTCAAAACCCCTTATTGAGCCCCCTATACACCACGTCCGGGACTGTACAACAGCGGACATGTTCCTGTTTGGACCTGCTCCCAGGGGGGACAAGCCCCATCCTCAGTGGTGGTACCACCAGTAGATGGTGCAGAGCCAACAGAGGTGGAGGTCCAAGGCTAGGCCCCAGATGTGCTGGTGCCTGGTGCCATGGCCAGCTGAAGTGGGACACGAGGTTCTGCTTGGACCTCAAAACCCATGCA